>NW_019942674.1:291547-313118 GCF_002910315.2 Salvelinus sp. IW2-2015 | reverse complement strand
AGGAACGAGAGTCACGCACTGGCGGAGAGTCCATTGCGCGAAGTTGAAGAGGGGAGGAAACGAGAGCACGTCACGTGGCGGAGAGTCATTGCGGAGTTGAACAGAGGGCGAGGAACGAGAGTCACAGTCATATTTATAAGAACCGGATGTGGCGGAGAGTCCATTGGCGGAGTTGGAAGAGGGCCAGGAAGCGAGAAAGTCACGTTTTCAACTCGGCGGAGTAGTCATCTGGCGGAGTTGAAGAGCGGCGAGGAACGAGAGTCAGGTCCTGGCGGAGAGTCATTGGCGGAGTTGAAGAGGGCGAGAACGAGAATTTCAGGTACTGGCGGAGAGTCATTGGCGGACGTTGAAGAGGGCTGAGGACGAGAGTCAGGTCACTGCGCGAGTCATTGGCTGGAGTTTGAAGAGGGCGGAGGAACGAGAGTCACGTCAACTGGCGGAGAGTCATTGGCTGAAGTTCAAGAGGGCGAGGAACGAGAGGTCACGTTCTACTGCGGCGGAGAGTCATGGCGGAGTGAAGAGGGCGAGGAACGAGAGTCACGTCACTGGCGGAGAGTCCTTGGCGAGTTGAAGAGGGCGAGGAACGGAGAGTCCGTCACTGGCGGAGAAGCATTGGCGGAGGGGTTGAAGAGGGCGAGACGAGAGTTCAGGTCACCTGGCGGAGAGTCATTGCGCGGAGTTTGAAGAGGCGAGGAACGAGAGTCACGTCACTTGGGCGGAGAGTCATTGCGGAGTTGCAGAGGGCGAGGAACGAAGAGCTCAGGTATGGCGGAGAGTCATTGCGGAGTTGAAGAGGAACGAGATGGACACATCCATCTAATACATGAGATGATTATCAACTAAATTTCAGTTGCAACAACTTTGGTTCTTAATCAGGGAGACCTAACATGCCTTCCCTTAATAAAAAATTATAAAAGTACTAAAATGGCGTATGTTTTTTCAACTATACAATAGGGAAGTAAATATCACTGAAATGACAGAGCATGTGGGATGTCTTTATAATCGTGCAGGTATTTTAATTGGAAAGTGTAATGGATATTTGCTGTCTTCACTGTGCAGTCATTAGACGCAGGGCCTACTCCACCAGATCGCACAATAGATATTTACACTTTCTGACGGTGGTTCAGAGGTGATGTTGATTGCCTTTGCGATCGCGGTCATCATCTCTAACCGTCAGTGGAAGTCCCATCTTATCCGAGTCTACACAATGCATTTTTAAGTTAAGTATTTAAACACAGCATATTGCCCAGACAAAAAAGCATCAACCCTACAAATTACCTGCTCAAACAAAATAAAGGGAACACTAAACAACACACAATGACTCAAGTATCAACTTCCTGTGGAAATCAAAACTGTCCACTTAGGAAGCAACACTGATTGACAATACACTTTCCCCACATCTGTGTGCAATGGATAGACAAGAGGGTGAAATTCATGGCAATTATGAAGAACAGCAATAAGGAGTGGTTCTGCAGTGGTGACACAACCACTTGCCTCAGTTCCTTATGTGCTTCCTGGCTGATGTTTTGGTCATTTTGGAAGCTTGCGGTCCTTTCAGTCTAGTGATAGCATGAGACGGCGTCACAGACCACACAAGTGGCTCAGGTAGTGCAGCTCAATCAGGTTGGACATCAATGCGAGCTGGTGGCAGAAGGTTGTCTGTTCTGTCAGCGTAGTTCCAAGAGCAGTGGAGGCGCTACGAGGAGACAGGCCAGATACATCAGAAGTGGAGAGGCCGTAGGAGGGCAGACACCGCACAGCAGGACCGCTACTCAGCCCGCTTTGTGCAAGGAGGAGCAGGAGTGAGCACTGCGGCCTGCAAAATGCAGCTCCAGCAGGCACAATGTGCATGTGTTGCCAAACGGCAGAACGACTCAATGAGGGTGGTATGAGGGCCCGACGTCCAGATGGGGGTTGTTTCTAAAGCAACACGTTCCTCGCCCTCTTCAACTCCGCCAATGACTCTCCGCCAGTGACCTGACTCTCGTTCCTCGCCCTCTTCAACTCCGCCAATGACTCTCCGCCAATAATTACATTTAGAAAACTGGAGGATTCTAAATTAATATCTAAGGGGCGTTTTTTGTTAGGATCTGTTCTTTAGGGCAAATATGATCTGTGAGAATATCTCAGGGGCTTTTATATAATTATAATGCAGGGTTAATAATAATAATAATAATAATAATAATAATAATAATCGCTTTGTTTAAAAAATAACGATAGTATGGAGATTATTTTGTTTCAAATAACGGAAAGTGAGCGATTGAAATCTGAATAAAGGGAAAAGGGCCATTCTTGAATATAGGGTGAGACATTCTTAGTAATTTGTAAATAAAGCCAGTTTATTATTTAGAATTATTTATTTCTGTTTTTAGAGGGGAGAAACCAAAAGCCTATTTTTTGGAAAATCGTCAGTCCACATGTCCATTTAAATTCCCCCATTTGTATTTACCCAAGGTGGCAGGTAGCCTAGTGGTTAGAGCGWTAGGACAGTAACCGAAAGGTTGCTAGATAAAATCACTGAGCTGACAAGGTGAAAATATGTCGTTCTGCCCCTGAAAAAGGCAGTTAACCCACTGTTCCTAGACAGTCATTGTAAATAATAATTTGTTCTTAACTGACTTGCCTGTAAGAGTGTTGATGCTTTCGAGGCGAGCTCGAGCAGACGGCTCAGGAGACTTAGCCAGGATGCATCTCCGTCAGCACTTGACATACTCCTTCACCTCATGCTCCATCTTGGGCCAGAAGAAATGTTGCCGTGCCAAATTAAGAGTTCTAGCTTGACCTTGGTGGCCAGCAAGATCATGCACATCACTCAATGCTTTATCCGTCATACTTTTGGGCAGCACATACTGATGTGTCTTTTGTTTCCTCAAAGGGTCATTTGTCACCCTGTAAAGCACTCCATCTTGGACCCTGAGCTTTTCCCACTGCTTGATGAGTGCAAGGCTTTTTGAATTAAATCCATCCCTCTCTCATCTTGAAGGCCATCTTTTGTGGTTGACAAACAGGATAGCCCTTGAAATTGTAGGATTAAGTTCTTGGCTCCGCTGAAGCTTCTRGAAAGACATCGCAGGAAGGGAGTCTTGGCCTGGAGATATGAGTTGTTGCACAGACTGCACTAACTGWACTGCTCGAGCTTCGGTCGCTACATCCCACTGATCATAGACTTCACAGATCGCTTTCACTACTGCAGAGKCACAGGTTAAAGGACAGCTGTCGGACTGATTTCCAGAGATTTTCCCAGCTTGTTTTTTCACTATGTGACTGGACCTTCAAGCGAAACACATTTTCAATCCCATCTTCTCCTATAGCATCGGCTTCAGCAAGCGGACTGCCATTGTTCTCACTGACCAACCTGTGACTAACTAACTTGGAAAATGGGTCCCTACTGAGGGCGTCAGCCACAGTGTTCTTTGTCCCTGCGATATGCTTCAGATCGAATGAGTAGGGAGTCAATGTAGCTACCCAGCGCTGTCTACATGGAAGTCATTAGTCGGCTAACCCAGCATTTGTGCACAGAGTACAAGTAGCTACCCAGCTGCTGTCTACATAGAGTCAATGTTAAAGGCTACCCAGCTTGCTTCACAGGAGTCACATGTAGCTCTACCCACGCGTTTGCTCACAGGGAGTCAATGTTAGCTACCCCAGCGGTTTGTTCTACATGGAGTCAATGTAGCTACCCAGCCGTTTTCACAGGGAGTCAATGGCAGCTACCAGCGTTGTTCACAGGAGTCAACTGTAGCGTACCCAGCAGCTTGTTCACATGGAGCAATCTGAGCGAGCCCAGCGTGTTCACAGGGAGTCAAGTGTTAGCTACGCAGCGTTGTTCACAGGTACGTCAATGTAGCTACCCACGTTTGTTCACAGGGAGTCAATGTAGCTACCCAGCGTTGTTCACAGGGAGCAATGAGCTACCAGGCTGGTGTCTATGATCACTACAGAGACGTCAATGTAGCTACACCAGCGTTTGTTCACAGGGAGTCAATGTAGCTTTACCCAGCGTTGTTCAAATGGAGTCAATGTAGCTACCCAGCGTTGTTTCGCAGGGAGTCAAGTAGCTACCCAGCGTTGTTCACAGGGAGTCAATGTAGCTACCAGCGTTGTTCACAGGGAGTCAATGTAGCTTATCCCAGCGTTGTTCACAGGGAGTCAATTAGCTACCCAGCGTTGTTCACAGGGGAGTCAATGTAGCTACCCAGCTGTGTTCACATGGAGCAGTAGCGACCAGCGTTGTTCACAGGAGCAATGTTAGCTACCCAGCGTGTTCACAGGAGTCAATGTAGCTACCAGCGCTTGTACATGAGTCAATGTAGCTACCCAGCGTGTCAAGTGTAGATCAATGTAGCTACCCAGCTTGTTCACAGGGAGTCAATGTAGCTACCCAGTTGTTCACAGGGAGTCAATGTAGCTACCCAGCGTTGTTCACAGGAGTCAATGTAGCTACCCAGCGCATGTCTATCATGGAGTCAATGTAGCTACCAGCGTTGTTTCACAGGGAGTCAATGTAGCTACCAGCGTTGTTCACAGAGGAGTCAATGCTGTAGCTACCCAGCGTTTTCACAGGGAGTCAATGTAGCTACCCAGCGTTGTTCACATGGAGTCAATGTAGCTACCCAGCGTTGTTCACAGGGAGTCAATGTAGCTACCAGGTTGTTCACAGGAGTCAATGTAGCTACCCAGCGTTGTTCACAAGGAGTCAATGTATGCTACCCAGCGTTGTTCACAGGAGTCAATGTAGCTACCCAGCGTTGTTCACAGGGAGTCAATGTAGCTACCCAGCGTTCACAAGGAGTCAATGTAGCTACCAGCGTTGTTCACAGGAGTCAATGTAGCTACCCAGCATTGTTTCACAGGGAGTCAATGTAGCTACCCAGCGTTGTTCACAGGAGTCAATGTAGCTACCCAGCGGTTGTTTCACAGGGAGTCAATGTAGCTACCCAGCGTGTTCAACATGAGTCACATGTAGCTACCCAGCGTTGTCACAGGGAGTCAATGTAGCTACCAGCGTTTGTTCACATGGGAGTCAATTTTGTAGCTACCCAGCGCTGTCTACATGGAGTCAATGTAGCTACCCAGCGTTGTTCACAGGGAGTCAATGTAGCTACCCCAGCGTTGGTCACAGGAGTCAATGTAGCTACCCAGCGTTTGTCACACGGAGTCATGTAGTCTACCAGCGTTCTCAAGAGTCAATGTAGCTACCCAGCGTTGTTCACAGGGAGTCAATGTAGCTACCCACGCGTTGTTCACAGGGATCAATGTAGCTACCCAGCTTGTTCACAGGGAGTCAATGTAGCTACCCAGCGTTGTTCACAGGAGTCAATGTAGTACCCAGCGTTGTTCACATGGAGTCAATGTAGCCTACCCAGCGTTGTTCCACAGGAGTCAATGTAGCTACCCAGCGTGTTTCACAGGGAGTCAATGTAGGCTGACCCAGCGTGTTCAACAGGGAGTCAATGTGAAGCTACCCAGCGTTGTTCACATGGGAGTCAATGTAGCTACCCAGCGTTGTTCACAGGGAGTCAATTAGCTACCCAGTTGGGCACAGGAGTCAATGTAGCTACCCAGCGTGTTCACAGGGAGTCAATGTAGCTACCAGCTTGTTCACAGGGTTCAATGTAGCTACCCACGCATTGTTCACAGGGAGTCAATGTAGCTACCCAGCTTGTTCACAGGGAGTCAATGTAGCATACGCGTCCAGAAGTCAATGTAGTCGCTTTGCACGAGCAGTTGTCGAGCATGTCACTGAAATCTTGTAAGGCTACCCAGCGATTGTTCACAAGAGTCAATGTAAGCTACCCAGCGTTGTTTCACGAGGAGTCAATGTAGCTACCAAGCGTTTGTCTCACAAGGGTCAATGTTAGCTACCCAGCGTTGTTCACAGGAGAGTCAATGTAGCTACCCAGCGTTTTACAGAGGTCAATGTAGCTACCCAGCGTTGTTCACAGGGAGTCAAGGTAGCTCACCGCGCGCTGTCATACATGAGTCAATGTAGACTCCGCGTTGTTCACAGGGAGTCAATGTAGCTACCCAGCATTGTCACAGGGAGCATGTAGCTACCCAGCATTGTTCACGGAAGTCAATGCTAGTACCCAGCGTTTGTTCACAGTGGGGAGTCAATGTAGCTTACCCACATTGCTTTCACATGCGATCAATGGTAGCTAGCCCAGCGTTTGTTCACAAGGAAGTCAATGTAGCTACCAGCCGTTGTTCCAGCAGGAGTCAATGTAGCTACCGCAGCGTTGTTCCACAGGGGGTCAGATGTAAGCTACCCACGTTGTTCCACAGGGAGTCATTGTAGCTTACCAGCGGTTGTCACAGGGAGTCGAATCTGTAGCTGACCCAGCGTTGTTGACAGGAGCAATGTAGGCTTACCCAGCGCTGTCACATGACATGGCCACGTGTAGGGTCAATGTAGCTCATGTTCACAGGAGTCCAGTAGCCCGTTTGTCACAGGGAGTCAAATGTTAGACTACCCAGCTTTGTTTCACAGGGAGTCAATGTAGCTACCCAGCCTTGTTCACAGGAGCACTGTGTCCAGCATGTCAACCAGGGAGCATGTAGCTACCCAGCGTTGTTCACAGGGAGCAATTCTACCACGTTGTCGAGCAATAGTACACCGCAGCGTTTTCAGGGGTTGTCTACAGGTCTTCAGAGTAAATGTAGTACCCAGCGTTGGTTCACAGGGAGTCAATGTAGCTACCTCAGCATTGTTCACAGGGAGCATGAGTGCCGATTGTAAGCTTACATACCGACATTGTTCAGCAGGAAGTCAATGTAGCTAACCCCAGCATTGGTTCACAGGGAGTCAATGTCGAGCTACCCAGCGCTGTCTACAGGGAGTCAATGGTAGCATTACCAGCGCTTGTACCAGTGGTAGTCAATAGCTACCCAGCTTGTTACAGCAGTGGGAGGTCAATGGAGCTACCCAGCCTTTAGTTCAAGGAGTCAAATGTAGCTACCCAGCGTTGTTCACAGGTGAGTCAATGTAGCACCCCGAGCATTGTTCACAGGGAGAGTTCAATGTTAATGTTTACCCAGCATTGGCTTCACATGGCAGTCAATGTAGCTACCGCATTGTTCACATGGAGTCATTAGCACAGTTGTTCACCGGGTAAGTAGCTACCCAGCATGTTCACATGGAGTCAATTAGCTCCAGCAATGTCAACAGGCATCTAACGCTTGTTCCGAGTATGATGCTACAAGCTGTCGGAGTCAACTGTAGCTACGCCAGCTTGTTCACATGGAGTCAATGTGCTACCCAGCGTTGTCTCACAAGGAGTCAATGTAGCTACCCAGCTGTTCTCTACAAGGCAGTCAATGTAGCTACCCAGCGTTTTATCACATGGAAGTCAATTGTTAGTACCAGCGTATGTTCTACAAGGAGGTCAATGGTAGCTACCCAGCGTTGTTCACAGGAGTCTAATGTACTACCCAGGCGTCTGTCATCAGTAGAGTCAAGTCTTAGCTACCCAACGTCTGTGGCACAGGAGTCATGTTGAAGCTACCAGCGTTGTTCACAAGGATTCGAATGACGACTACCAGCGTTGTTCACATTGGAGTCAATGAGCTACACAGCGTGTCTATCATGGGAGTCGAACTGTAGGCTAGCCGGCGTTGCTCACAGGGAGTTCGAATGTAGCTACCCAGCGGTGTTCACATGGGGAGTCAATGTAGGCGTACCCAGCATTTGTTCACAAGGAGTCAATGTAGCTACCCAGCGTTGCTTACATGGAGTCAATGTAGCTACCCCAGCGTTGCTCACAGGGAGTCAATTTAGCTACCCAGCGTGTTCACAGGGAGTCAATGTAGCTACCCAGCGCTTGTCTAACATGGAGTCAATGGTAGCTACCCAGCGTTGTTCCACAAGGAGTCAAGTGTTAGCTACCAGCGTTGTTCACATGGAAGTCAATGTAAGCTACCCAGCGTTTGTTCACAAGGAGTCAATGTAGCGTACCCAGCGCTTGCTCACAGGGAGTCAATGTAGCTACCCAGCATTGTTCACAGGGAGTCAATGTAGCTACCCAGCGTTGTTTCACAGGAAGGTCAATGTAGCACCAGCCGTTGTTCACAGGGAGTCAATGTAGCTACCCAGCGTTGTTCACAAGGAGTCAAATGAGCTACCAGCAGTTGTTCACATGGAGTCAGTGTAGCTACCCAGCGGTTGTTCACAAGGAGTCAATGTAGCTACCCAGCGTTGTTCACAGGGAGTCAATGTAGCTACCCCAAGCCGGCCTTCGTGTGTTCTTACATTGGGATCAATTGTTATCATACCAGCGCTCCCGTCTCACCTCGCCCAGCAATGTGTCATAAAAACGGCGGCGGGGGGAGGCCGTTAGCAAAAGGGGGAGTATTGTTTGCTAATTTTTCACGCCGTCTACATATTTTTTGATGTCTGGGTCAAAAGCTACCAGCATTGTCACAGGGAGTCAATGTAGCTACCCAGCTTGTTCACAAGGAGTCAATGTAGCTACCCCAGCGTTGTTTCACAGGGAGTCAATGTAGCTACCCAGCGTTGTGTTCACAGGGAGTCAATTGTAGTTACCCAGCGTGTTCACAGGGAGTCAATGTAGCTACCCAGCGTTGTTCACAAGGAGCAATGTAGCTACCAGCAGATTCACAGGGGCAATGTAGCTACCCAGGTTTTCACATGGAGTCAATGTAGCTACCCAGCGTTGTTCACAGGGAGTCAATGTAGTACCAGCATTGTTCACAGGGAGTCAATGTAGCTACCCAGCATTGTTCACAGGGAGTCAGTGTAGCTCCCAGCGTTGTTCACAGGGAGTCAATAAGCTACCCAGCGTGTCACATGGAGTCAATGTAGCCTACCAGCGTTGTTCACATGGAGTCAATTAGCTACCCTAGCGGTTGTCTACAAGGAGTCAATCAGCTACCCGCGTTGCTCACATGGAGTCAATGTAGCTACCCAGCACGCTGTCTAAACATGGAGTCAATGTAGCCTTACCCCAGCGTTGTTCACAGGGAGTCAATGTAGCTACCCAGCGTTGTTCACATGGGAGTTCAATGTAGCTACCCAGCGCTGTCATACATGGAGTCAATGTAGCTACCCAGCGTTGCTTCACATGGAGTCAATGTAGCCACCAGCGTTGTTCACAGGGAGTCAATGTAGCTACCCAGCATTGTTCACCATGGAGTCAATGTAGCTACCCAGCGTTGTTCACAGGGAGTCAATGTAGCTACCCAAGCGTTGTTCACAGGAGTCAATGTTGCTACCAGCGTTGGTTCACAGGAGTCAATGTAGCTACCCAGCGTTGTTTCAACAAGGAGTCAAGTGTAGCTACCCGCGCTAGAGTCTAACAGGAGTCAATGTAGCTACCCAGCGTTGTTCACATGGAGTCAATGTAGCTACCCAGCATTGTTCACATGGAGTCAATGTTAGCTACCAGCAGTTGTTCACATGGAGTCAATGTAGGCTACCCAGCGTTGTTCACAGGGAGTCAATGTAGGTACCAGCGTTGTTCACAAGGATCCATGTAGCTACCCAGCGTTGTTCACGGGAGTCAATGTTAGCTACCCAGGCGTTGTTCACAAGAGCATAGCTACCCAGGCGTTTGCTCAAAGGAGTCATGTAGCTACCCAGCGTTGTTCACAGGAGTCAATGTAGCTACCCAGCTGTTGTTCACATGGATCAATGTAGCTACCCGGCGTATGTTCACAGTGGAGTCAATGTAGCATACCCAGTGCGTTGTTCCACCAGGGGAGTCAATGTAGCTACCCAGCGTTGTTCACAGGGAGGTCAATGTAGCTACCCGCGTTGTCACAGGGAGTCAATGTAGGCTACCCAGCCGTTGTTCACAGGAGTCAATGTAGCTACCCAGCGTTGTTCCACAGGCGAGTCAATTGTAGCGGACCAGCGGTTGTTCACAGGAGTCAAATTGTAGCTACCCAGCGTTGTTCACAGGGAGTCAATGTAGCTACCCAGCGTTGTTCACAGGGAGTCAATGTAGCTACCCAGCGTTGTTCACAGGGAGTCAATGTAGCTACCAAGCATTGTTCACAGGGAGTCAATGTAGCTACCCAGCGTTGCTCGCAGGCGTCGGGTTTTGGTTTAGTCATTATATACGTGAGGAGATTATTATCAGTCCAAAGTGTAAATGTCCCTTGAGGCTAAACTTTTCACACACAGTACATTTCAAGGCCAAAAACTTGAGTCTGTGGGCAGGAAGAGTGGCATGGCAGAACAGTTTGGAATGAAATGTTGATAGTAGAAAATAATTCCTAGGAAGGATTTGACCCTTCGTACTGAGGGCATCCACAGATCTTTCTTTCTCCATTAGATCCGTCATCTTGGATTTCACATCCACCTTTGTTGGATCCACAGCCACCCCATCATCATTAATGACATGACCCAAAAATCTCATGACTTCTGCGGGAATATGCATTTCTTTGGGCTCAGATTCAGGTTGTGCTGTCTTAGTCTCTGGAACACCAGCTTTAATCTATCCAACACTAGGAGGTTGTCTAAGTAACACAGCAGGCTACTGAAGTTTAGGTCCCAAAAAATGCTGAGCATCATCCTCATAAATGAAAATGCACTGTTGCATAGGCCCTGCGGCATTCAATTGTATTCATGCAGACCCACTGGGGTAGTGAAGGCTGTATACTTTTTATCCTCCTCACACATAGGTATGTTGTAAAAGCCTGATGTCAAGTCCATCGTACTGATGTAYGTGTTGCCCCCTAGGGCTGCAAGACAGTCAGAGTGGTTTGGAAGTGGGTTTCTTTGAGTGTCTTGCATTTAGCCATCTGAATCTGTACATAGACGGAGCCCATCGTCTTGCTTCCACACCATTACTAGAGAAGAAAGCGAAGGTAACCTGCCTAAATGATTACCGCCCCGAAGCAGCCATGAAGTGCTTTGAAAGGCTGGTCATGGTTCACATCAACACCATCATGCCAGAAACCCTAGACCCTCTCCAATTAGCTTACTGCCCCAACAGATCCACAGATGACGCAATCTCAATCACACTCCACACTTCCCTTTCTCACCTGGACAAAAGGAACACCTATGTGAGAATGCTGTTCATTGAATACAGCTCAGTGTTCAATGCCATAGTGCCCACAAAGCTCATCACTAAGCTAAAGACCCAGGTACTAAACACCTCCCTCTGCAACTGGATCCTGGACTTCCTGACGGGCCGCCCCCAGGTGTTAAGAGGAGGCAACAACACATCTGACACACTGATCCTCAACACTGGGACCCCTCAGGGGTGTGTGCTTAGTTCCCTCCTGTACTCCCTGTTCACCCACGACTGCATGGCCAAGCACGACTCCAACACCATCATTACGTTTGCTGACAACACAACAGTGGTAGGCCTGATCACCGACAACGATGAGACAGCCTATAGGGAGGAGGTCAGAGACCTGGTAGTGTGGTGCCAGGCCAACAACCTCTCTCTCAATGTGAGCAAGACAAAGGAGCTGATCGTGGACAATAGGAAAAGGAGGGCCGAACAGGCCCCCATTAAAATCGTCGGGACTGAAGTGGAGCGGGTCGAGACTTTCAAGGTCCTTGGTGTCCACATCACCAACCAACTATCATGGTCCAAACACACCAAGACAGTTGTGAAGAGGGCAGACAACATATTTTCTACAGCTGCACCATCGAGAGCATCCTAACCGTTTGCATCACCACCTGGTATGGCAACTCCTCGCTATCTGACCGTAAGGCGCTACAGAGGGTANCAGGCCCCCATTAAAATCGTCGGGACTGAAGTGGAGCGGGTCGAGACTTTCAAGGTCCTTGGTGTCCACATCACCAACCAACTATCATGGTCCAAACACACCAAGACAGTTGTGAAGAGGGCAGACAACATATTTTCTACAGCTGCACCATCGAGAGCATCCTAACCGTTTGCATCACCACCTGGTATGGCAACTCCTCGCTATCTGACCGTAAGGCGCTACAGAGGGTAYTGCAAATGGCCCAGTACATCACTGGTGCCAAGCTTCCTGACATCCAGGAACTATATGCTAGGCTGTGTCAGAGGAAGGCCTAACAAATTGTCCAAGATTCCAGTCACCAAAGTCATACACTGTTCTCTCTGCTACGGCACAGCAAGTGGTACCAGAGCGCCAAGTCTAGGACCAAAAGGCTCCTTAACAGCTTCTACACCCAAGCCATAAGACTGCTGAACAACTAATCAAATGGCCACCCAGACAATTTACATTTACCCCCCCCTTGTTTTTACACAGCTGCTACTCGCTGTTTATCATCTATGCATAGTCAATTTACAATTACCTCGACTAACCAGTGCCCCCGCACATTGACTCAGTAACGGTACCCCCTGTATATAGCCTCATTATTGTTATGTACATTTCTTGTGTTACTTTTTGATAGATTTTTTTTACTTTAGTTTATTTAGTAAATATTTTATTAACTCTATTTCTTGAACTGCATTGTTGGTTAATGTCACGCCCTGACCTTAGAGAGCTTTTTATGTCTCTATTTTGGGTTTGGGTGTGATTTGGGTGGGCATTCTATGTTCTATTTTCTATGTTTTCGTATTTCTTTGTTTGGTTCTCAATCAGGGTCAGCTGTCTATCGTTGTTTCTGATTGGGAACCATACTTAGGTAGCACTTTTCCCTCCTTTCTATGTGGGAAGTTGTCTTTGTTTGTGGCACTATATGCCCTTAAGCTTCACGGTCGTTTTGGTATTGTTTATTGTTTTGTCTGTGTCATTCTAAATAAAAGGAATATGTACGCTCACGACGCTGCACCTTGGTCCAGTTCTTTCGACGGCCGTGACAGTTAAGGGCTTATAAATAAGCATTTCATGGTAAGGTTGTGTATGGCGCATGTGACAAATACAATTTGTTTTGAAGATAATAGAGTTAAGAAAATATTTACTAAATAAAAAATAAAAAAAACATTTTAAATAAAAAAAGAGCCGAATATATAAGTAAAAGTCTCCTTGTCCGTGAGAGATTTACATCAAAACGTCACGCCAGGGTAAACAAAACGTCACGCCAGGGTAAGCCTAAACGAAACACACCTCTTATTTTAAGTGTTTCTAAACTCCCCTAATGGAAAAAGGAATGGAGGAAAAACGATTGGTACCCGTTTGGCCGCTAGGTTTTATTGGTATTATGACATGTCCACTGTGAGGCTTTATTGAGGACAGTTTTATAATGTGCAATGTTCCTCTTCCACTCAGCTCATCAACAGTAAATTAGGGTTAGGGTTAATCAACAGTAATTGCTAGCATCCCACTGAACTCACTGTTCTGATCAGAACAGTATCTATCCGGTGGACTTCAGAGATCAAACATAGTATTTAATCACTCTCTCCTTCTCCTTGATTCTTCCAACGTGTTGTTAGATCAACCTCTTTACAACCTGAAAGCAGCCTAGTTTTTACCATGTCTTTACAGCTGGCCTATTTAAAGTGTTGATCAAGGTTATGGACCAGGGCCTGGTTTCCCATAGCGATGGAATCTAAGRTTAAGGCTAAATTCATTGTTAGAACCTTCGTAGAGCATCATTAACTTCTTATGGCTGAAGGGGCACTATTGAGTAGCTTGGATGAAAGGTGCCCAGAGGTGCCCAGAGAAAACGGCCTGCTCCTCAGTCTCCGGGATTACCGGGATTGCCTGCTCCTCAGTCTCCGGATTACGGGATTGCCTGCTCCTCAGTCTCCGGGATTACCGGGATTTGCCTGCTCCTCAGTCTCCGGGATTTACCGGGATTGCCTGCTCCTCAGTCTCCGGGATTTACCGGGATTGCCTGCTCCTCAGTCTCCGGGATTACCGGGATTGCCTGCTCCTCAGTCTCCGGGATTACCGGGATTGCAGCCATAAGAAGTTAAACCTTCAAGCTGTTTCCCAAAACCATTGTTCCTGAAATTGCACTTGAAAACACTTGTTATTTACTGACAGCCTCAGACCACTCATAGAACAGCTAAGTGATTTGTTAGATGTGTTTTTGCCCTTTCGCATCACATTACACACAGAAGATTGCCACTTATTTTTTTTATACATTTTACGTTTTAGTAGAAGCTCGTATCCAGAGTGACAGGAGTAATTGGGGTTAAGTACCTTGCTCAAGGGTACATCAACAGATTTTTCACCTAATCGGCTCAGGGACACAAACCAGCAACCTTTCGGTTACTGGCCCAATACTCCTAACCGCTAGCCTACCTGCCGCCCATAGAATCAAGATGTTTATCTGTCTCTCTGTGACCGCCAAAATTACTTCGGAATGAAGTTGACTACATATATCAAATCAAATTTATTCATAAAGCCCTTCTTACATCAGCTGATATCTCAAAGTGCTGTACAGAAACCCAGCCTAAATAAAAACCCAAACAGGAAGCAATGCAGGTTTAGAAGCATGGTGGCTAGGAAAAACTCCCAAGAAAGGCCAGAACCTAGGAAGAAACCTAGAGAGGAACCAGGCTATAAGGGGTGGCCAGTCTTCTTCTGGCTGTGCCGAGTGGAGATTATAACAGAACGTGGCCAAGATGTTCAAATGTTCATGGATGACCAGCAGGGTCAAAATGATAATCACAGTGGTTGTCGAGGGTGCAACAGGTTAGCACCTATATACAAAGTTGCCAATGTCTTTCAAGTTTTACAAACAAGCGACGGATTAAAGAATAACTGAAAAGTGAGACGACTGCTGAGATGAAGGAAGATAAATAGAGTAGGCTACATAGACCTATACAGTGTATTTCAATCATGGGCTATTGAAATAATTTTTATGTTCAATCAATTTAGTTATTTTTTCTAATTGTAGGCTACTGTAGCTAGAATATGTAATCTGTGATTCGGTGCGTTATTGAGGCATTATTAGAATAATCCGCCTCAAAATGGCTATTAGCAGTGTTAGATAATCATATATTTCTCAGAGCTGATCCGTCGTCAACATTGTGGAATAATTCAAATTTGAAACCAGAAGCCTATCCGAGTGCACTGGGTCTTTTTAGATTCTGTCAGTATCAACTCGATGATGCACATGGGGAACGTTGTCTCTGCGTGTTACATCTTCAGCCGTTGTAGGAACGATGATTTAACGATCGTTAAAACACTCTTGAAAGGATCTGCATATTCTTGATACCATTTGAAAGGAAAAACGTTGAAGTTTGTGGAAATGTGAAATTAATGTAGGAGAATATAAGACATTAGATCTGATTAAAGATAGTACAAAGATAAACATGCGTTTTTTTGTTTGTTTTGTACCATCATCTTTGAAATGCAAGAGAAAGGACATCATGTATTATTCCAGCCCAGGCACAATTTAGATTTTTTGCCACTAGATGACAGCAGTGTATGTACAAAGTTTTAGACTGATCGAATGACCCATGGCATATCTGTTCAAAATGTTGTATCAAGACTGCCCAAATGTGCTTAATTGGTTTATTAATACATTTTCAAGTTCATAATTGTGCACTCTCCTCAAACAATAGCATGGTATTATTTCACTGTAATAGTTACTGTAAATTGGACAGTGCAGATTAACAAGAATTTAAGCTTTCTGCCCATATCAGATATGTTTATGTCCTGGGAAATGTTCTTGTTACTGACAACCTTATGCTAATCACATTAGCCTACGTTAGCTCAACCGATCCCGCAGGGGACACACCGATCTCGTATTAAGATGCCTTTACTTAACCGGGCCCTGTTTAGCTTGTATTATTGCTCTACTGACATCTTGTACTGTTACATGCTTGGTATATGAAGATGGTGTAAAATAACAAGGTATATGAATGGTGAAATCTGTCATGTCCCCCCCAGGTGGATCAAGTTTGAGGAGAAGGTGGAGAAGGGAGGAGAGCGTTGGAGTAAACCCCACGTGGCCACGCTGTCGCTCCACAGTCTGATGGAGCTGCGGACCTGCATCGAGAAAGGAACCATCATGCTGGAACTGGAGGCCTCCACGCTGCCACAGGTCGTTGGTAAGAAAACTCCTGTACTAAATTATGACTGACCATATTATCACTGACCCAGACCTTTACTACATTATGACTGACCATATATCACTGACCAGACCTTTACTACATTATACTGACCATATTATCACTGACCAGACCTTTACTAACATATGACTGACCAGACCTTTACTAACATTATCACTGACCAGACCTTTACTACATTTACACTGACCATATTTTAACTGACCAGATCTTTACTACATTATCACTGACCAGACCTTTACTCATTATGACGACCATATTATCACTGACCAGACCTTTACTACATCATGACGACCATATTATCACTGACCAGACCTTTTACTAACATTATGACTGACCAGACCTTTACTACATTATCACTGACCAGACCTTTACACATTACCACTGACCATATTTTAACTGACCATCTTTACTACATTATCACTGACCAACCTTTACTACATTATGACTGACCATATTATCACTGACCAGACCTTTACTACATTATCACTGACCATATTATCACTGACCAGACCTTTACTACATTATGACTTCTACAGTCCATTATACAGTTTAGTGACTTACTCCAGCCCAGTTCTAGTCCGTATACAGTTTAATGACTTACTCCAGCCCAGTTCTAGTCCGTATACAGTTTAGTGTCTTACTCCAGCCCAGTTCTAGTCCGTATACAGTTAGGTGACTTACTCCAGCCCAGTTCTAGTCCGTATACAGTTAGGTGACTTACTCCAGCCCAGTTCTAGTCCGTATACAGTTAAGTGACTTATTCCAGCCCAGTTATACTCCATATACACTATACAATATGTCATTTAACAGATACTCTTATCCAAAGTGACTTACCGTCATGCGTGCATATGTTGCTTATGTATGGGTGTTCCCGGGAATTGAACCCACTATCCTGGCGTTGCAAGAGCCATGCTCTACCAACTGTACTACAGAGGACCACAGATAGGATATGCCCATGGATGCTTGAGGCTGCAGTCCATTGACTTGGTTCCACTGGGCCTGTTCTTTGTGATATATCTAGCTCAGTTTAGTGATGTTCTTTCAGCTTGGCCACTATAGCAGAGCAGGTTCACCGCTGAGTGCTTCTGTTCAGCACAGCAAAGAGCTTCCCCCTCTTCCCTGAATAACCCTAACCCTGAGGCCACAAGCACAGGGTCAGTCTAGTTACATTGAAACCTGCTTAGTAATGTTGTCTACAAGACTTCCTAGAGGGCCCGTCAAGAGTAAATACCAATACATTTACTGTACAAGAGCAAGTGCCCAAAACACATGCCTGAATATACAAATTAAAGAATTGACTTTAATGGTTGAGTTTGAAGTACAATGGGAGAATGGAGGAGAGGGGTGGAGGGAGGAATGCCATTTAGAATCTCCTCCTTAATGATGACCCCTTCCTTTCCTTTCCCCTTACCTCATATCTCTCTTCCCTATGTCTCATCCTTCTCTTCCCTCCCATCTCATTGGCCCGTTGGCTCTCTGGGCGGAGGGGAGGAGGAGGGAATGAGAGGAGATGGAGAGGAAGATATATCACTTTAATTGATTTATGTGCGGTAATGCTGTGTGCTAGGCTGTGTGAGGGGATCCGGGCCCTGCTAGGAGGCCAGCTATCTGAAGGATGGGTCATTAGAGCCAGTAGCAATCAGAAAGAGCCTGGGGCCGCTAACCTTGTTTAGGATTCTGACCCACTTTTTTTTTTAAATACCTTAGACTGAGCTGTGAGGAGATGCATTGGCAAGACACTCTCGTAGCACCAGGGACTAAAAACTGGCCTTCCATTTTGTTCTTAAGATAGGACAAGGATTTCTAATCTACCAAATCAAATCAGGGACTAAAAACTGGCCTTCCATTTTGTTCTTAAGATAGTACAAGGCATTTCTAATCAAGCAAATCAAAATCTAATTTTATTTGTCACATGCGCTGAATACAACAGGTGTAGAACTTACCGTGAAATGCCTACTTACAAGCCCTTAACCAACATTGCAGTTTTAAGAAAATAGAGTTAAGAAAATATTTAAGTAAATAAAAAATCTAAATAAAAAAGGAAAACAATAAAAATAAAATTAATGAGACTATATACACAGGGTTTTGGTACCGAATCAATGTGTGGGGGTACAGGTTAGTAATGAGGCTATATACACGGGGTACTGGTACCGAGTCAATGTGTGGGGGTACAGGTTAGTAATGAGGCTATATACACGGGGTACTGGTACCGAGTCAATGTGTGGGGGTACAGGTTAGTAAATGAGCTATATACACGGGGTACTGGTACCGAGTCAAATGTGTGGGGGTACAGGTTAGTAATGAGGCTATATACACGGGGTACTGGTACCGAGTCAATGTGTGGGGGTACAGGTTAGTCGAGATACATTTGACATGTAGGTAGGGGTAAGTGGACTATTCACAGATAATAAAAAGTGAGTGGGGGGTCCAATGTAAATAGTCCAGCGTGGCCATTTGATTAATTGTTCAACGATCTTATGGCTTGGTGGTAGAAGCTGTTTGGGGTAGAAGCTGTTGGGGGTAGAAGCTGTTGGTGTAGAAGCTGTTGGTGGTAGAAGCTGTTGGGGGTAGAGCTGTTGTGGGTAGAAGCTGTTGGGGGTAGAAGCTGTTGGTGGTAGAAGCTGTTGGGGGTAGAAGCTGTTTTGGTAGAAGCTGTGGTGGTAGAAGCTGTTGGGTAGAAGCTGTTGTGGGGTAGAAGCTGTTTGGGGGTAGAAGGTGTTGGTGGTAGAAGCTGTTGGGGGTAGAATTGGGAGTGTTGGGGTAGAAGCGTTGGTGGTAGAGCTGTTGGGTAGAAGCTGTTGGGGTAGAAGCTGTGGGGTAGAAGTTTGGGTAAGAAGCTGTTTGGGCGGTATAAGCTGTTGGGGGGTAGAAGCTGTTGGGGTAGAAGCTGTTGGGGGTAGAAGCTGTTGGGGGTAGAAGCTGTTTAAGGAACATGCAGGTAACACCAACAGTATTGAATATAATACCCTCAATGTGTATGGTGTACACCAAAGGTATTGGAATATAATACCCCTCAATGTGTTTGGGTGGTGGTACACCAACAGGTTTGAATATAATACCTAATGTGTTGGGTGGTGGTAACCAACAGGTATTGAATATAATACCCTCAATGTGTTGGGTGGTGTACACCAACAGGTATTCGAATATAATACCTCAATGTGTTGGGTGGTGGTACACCAACAGGTATTGAATAAATATCCTCAAATGTGTGGGTGGGTACACCAACAGGTATTATAGAATCCTCAATGTGTTGGGTGGTGGTACACAACAGGTATGAATATAATACCCTCAATGTGTTGGGTGGTGTACACCAACAGGTATTGAATAGAACTGCCTCAATGTGTTGGTGGGGTAAACCAACAGGTACTGAATATAATACCCTCAATGTGTTGGGTGGTGTACACCAACAGTAATTGAATATAATACCTCAATGTGTTGGGTGGTGTAACACCAACAGGTATTGAATAATATCCTCAATGTGTTGGGTGGTGGTACACCAACAGGTAATTGAATATAATGTGTGGGATGGTTTCCGTCTTTCTCGCTGTTGTCATGTTGTTTCATGTTGGACAAACTAGATAGTGAACATTTTGGTACAACATACTGGTAGTACTTGGCAATAGTTTTAATGCTGCTTGTACAGTTTCTATATAACTATATACATCAACATTTCAATCAAATTCAATTTTTACAGTGGCCTGTGTCACATTGATGTCATGAACATTGTATTGTCTTTGAATGTCGTTGATAGTTACGAGTATAATAACAACACATGCCATCAGCAGCAGGTGTCCAAATAGCATACCGCTGCTATGCTTTTAACCAATACATCCATCTGTTGAATAATATCATTTAGGATATGTCCAACATAGCACAGCTAGACATAGTAGTAGAACAGTGGTCTTACTAGTTTATAGAGCTGAATATGTCAACATAGCAAAGCTAGACATACTAGTGTAGTAACAGTGGTCTACTGTTATAGAGAGGATATGTCAACATAGCACTAGACAACTAGTAGTAGTAACAGTGTCTTACTGTTTAGAGAGGATATGTAACATAAGCAGCTAAAACTAGTAGTAGTAACAGTGTCTTACCGTGTATAGAGAGGATATGTCAACATAGCCAAAGCTAGACAACAGTAGTAGTAACAGTGTCTTACTGTTATAATAGAGGATATGTCAACATAGCAACTAGACACTAGTAAGTAGTAAACAGTTTTACCTGTTATAGAGAGATATGTCATTACAAGCTAGACAACTAGTAGTGTAACAGTGTCTTACTGTATAGAGTGGATATGTCAACATAAAGCTCAGACAACTATAGTAGTAACAGTGTCTTACCTGTATAGAGAGGATATGTCAACAATAGCAAGCCTAGACAACTAGTAGTAGTAAACAGTGTCTTACCTTTATAGAGAGGATATGTCAACATAGCGCAAGCTAGACAACTAGTAGTTAGTAACAGGTCTTACCTGTTATAGAGAGGATATGTCACATAGCAAGCTAGACATCTAGTATAGGAACCAGTGTCTTACCTTTATAGAGAGGATATGTTCAAACAATAGCAGCTAGACAATAGTAGTAGTAACAGTGTCTTACCGTTATGAGAGAGGATATGTCAACATAGCAAGCTAGAACAACTATAAGTAGTAGACAGTGTCCTTACCTGTTACTAGAGAGGATATGTCAACAGAGCAAGCTAGACAACTATAGTAGTAACGAGTGTCTTACTTGTAGTAGAGAGGATTATGTCAACTCAAGCCAGGACACATTCTAGTAGTTAGTTAACAGTGTCTTACCTGTTATAGAGAAGAATATGTCAACAGGTGCAACGGTAGTGTACCAGACTAAATAGGTGGGTAGTGAAGCAGTTGTCGCTTACCTGTTATATTAGAGAGGGTATATGTCAACGTAAACAGCAGAAACTACTGAGTTGGTAGGTAACGAATGATTGTTTCTGTTAGTCCATGTGTAGTAATGGAGGATATGCAACATAGGCAAGCTTATAGGACATACTTGAGTAGATAGTAACAGTGTCCTTACCTGTATATATGTGTGAGGATTATGTCAACATAGCAAGCTAGTACAACTGCAGTAGTAGTAACAGTGGTCTTGAACCTGTTATAGAAGGAATGTCCTAACCAAACCAGACCATCTGAGTATAGTAAAAGTGTCTTACTGTTATAGAGAAGATATGTCAAACGTAACAAGCCAGACAACTAGTGGTAGTAAAAGTGTCTTACCTGTTATAGAGAAGATATGTCAACGCTAAAAGCCAGACAACTAAAAGTAAACAGTGTTAGTCGTTCTTTGCTTGTAGTGATTTCTTCCTCTGCTCTGCCCATCCCTCCCTTTCCTCTGCTCTCGCATCCTCCATCTTTCCTCCCTTCTGCTCCTGCCATCCGCTCCTCTTCCTCTGCTCCTCAATCCCCTCCATCTTCCTCTGTTCTCCATCCCGTTCCATCCTTCCTCTGTTTCCCTCCTCCTCCATCTTCCTCTGTTGCTCATCCTCCATCTCCTCTTGCTTCCTCCATCCTCCATCTTCCTCTGCTCCTCCACTCCTTCCATCTTCCTCTGCTTCCTCCATCCTGCTTTCCTCTGGCTCCTCCATAATCTCTCCATCTTCCTCTGGCTCCT
>NW_019942674.1:239126-290458 GCF_002910315.2 Salvelinus sp. IW2-2015 | reverse complement strand
ATCGGTGAAAAGTTGGTGGACAGGCAGACAGTGTAGAGTTCTATCAGTGAACCTTACTACCCCCCATCAGCACACATCACCTTTAAGAGAAGAGTTGAGATGCCCCATCAGCACACATCACCTTTAAGAGAAGAGTTGAGATGCCCATCAGCACACATCACCTTTAAGAGAAGAGTTGAATGCCCATCAGCACACATCACCTTTAAGAGAGAGTTGAGATGCCCCCCATCAGCACACATCACCTTTAAGAGAAGGAGTTGAGATGCCCGCCATCAGCAACACATCACCTTTAAGAGAAGAGTTGAGATGCCCCATCAGCACACAATACCTTAAGAGAAGAGTTGAGAGCCCATCAGCACACATACCTTTATGAGAGAAGAGTTGAGATGCCCCATCAGCACACATCACCTTTAAGAGAAGAGTTGAGATGCCCCCATCAGCACACATCACCTTTAAGAGAAGAGTGAGATGCCCCATCAGCACACATTACCTTTAAGAGAAGAGTTGAGATGCCCCCATTCAGCAACACATCACCAAGGATTAGAGCCATCAGATCACCTTTAGAGAAGAGTTGAGATGCCCCCATCAGCACACATCACCTTTAAGAGAAGAGTTTGAGATTGCCCCATAGCACACATCACCTTTAAGAGAAGAGTTGAGATGCCCCATCAGCACACATTACCTTTTGAGAGAGAGTGAGATGCCCCATCAGCACACATCACCTTTAAGAGAAGAGTTGAGATGCCCCCATCAGCACACATCACCTTTAAGAGAAGAGTTGAGATGCCCCATCAGCACACATTACCTTGAAGAGAAGAGTTGGATGCCCCCATCAGCACACATCACCTTTAAGAGAAGAGTTGAATGCCCATCAGCACACATCACCTTTAGAGAAGAGTTGAGATGCCCCCCATCAGCACACATCACCTTTAAGAAAGAGTTGAGATGCCCCATCAGCACACATCACCTTTAAGAGAGAGTTGAGATGCCCCATCAGCACACATCACCTTTAAGAGAAGAGTTGAGATGCCCCATCAGCACACATCACCTAAGAGAAGAGTTGAGATGCCCCATCAGCACACATCACCTTTAAGAGAAGAGTTGAGATGCCCCATCAGCACACATCACCTTTAAGAGAAGAGTGTTGAGATGCCCCCATCAGCACACATCACCTTTAAGAGAAGGTTGAGATGCCCCATCAGCACACATCCACCTTTAAGAGAAGAGTTGAGATGCCCCATCAGCACACATTACCTTTAAGAGAAGAGTTGAGATGCCCCATCAGCACACATTACCTTTAGAGAAGAGTTGAGATGCCCCATCAGCCACACATCACCTTTAAGAGAAGAGTTGAGATGCCCCCATCAGCACACATCACCTTTAAGAGAAGAGTTGAGATGCCCCATCAGCACACATTACCTTTTAGAGAGAAGATTTGAGATGCCCCCATCAGCACACATCCACCTTTAAGAGAAGAGTTGAGATGCCCCATCAGCACACATCACCTTTAAGAGAAGAGTTGAGATGCCCCCATCAGCACACATCACCTTTAAGAGAAGAGTTGAAGTGTCCCCATCAGCACACATCACCTTTAAGAGAAGAGTTGAGATTGCCCCATCAGCACACATTACCTTTAAGAGAAGAGTTGAGATGCCCCCATCAGCACACATCACCCTTTAAGAGAAGAGTTGAGATGCCCCATCAGCACACATCACATTTAAGAGAAGAGTTGAGATGCCCCATCAGCACACATTATCCTGTAAGAGAAAGCGTTTGATGATAGCCCCCTCAGACACATCACATCACTTTTAAGAGAAGAGTGAGATCCCCATCAGCACCACATCACCCTTTAAGAGAAGAGTTTGATGCCCCATCAGCACATCATCACCTTAAGAGAAGAGTTTGAGATGCCCCATCAGCACACTATCAACCTTAAGAAAGAAGAGTTGAGATGCCCCATCAGGGCAACACATCACCTTTAAGAGAGAGTTGAGATGCCCCATCAGCACACATCACCTTTAAGAGAAGAGTTGAGATGCCCATCAGCACACATCACCTTAGAGAAGAGTTGAGATGCCCCATCAGCACACAATCACCTTTAGAGAAGAGTTGAGATGCCCCATCAGCACACATCACCTTTAAAGAGAGAGAGCCTAGCCATCATCCTTAAGAGGTACGATCCTAGACAGAGGGTCCACCCATCCATGGCCTTAGGAACATCCCACATGTTAGTTAGATGTGAAAACATTGATTTGTTGATTCTGTTAGAGTAAATGCTGATAGCTGTTGGACATGTAGAACCAGACTGGTTGATTCTGTAGAGTAAATGCTGATACTGTGGACATGTAGGACCAGACTGGTTGATCTGTAGAGTAAATGCTGATAGATGATTGAACATGTAGGACCAGACTGGTTGATTCTGTAGAGTAAATGCTGATAGATGTTGAACATGTAGGACCAGACTGGTTGATTCTGTAGAGTAAATGCTGATAGCTGTTGGACATGTAGGACCAGATTTTAAATGTGCCAAGTTTGCATAATATTCACATTTAAGAAATGGAACGAAAAGTCCTAAACCTCAAGTGAACTGTACTGAACATAGTTCCTTATCGAACAGGGATGTTCTATGGCAGAACAGTAGAACCAAGTCATTCACATCAGTTTAGATGTAGAATTCATTTAGTTAAGCTGAGGCTGTTCTGGAGTTGAACTTTTCATTTAATCTTTCATTGCTGTAAAATCATAACACTGAATTCATCATCATACACAGATTTTTGTTTGATTATATTAATCAATGATAAATAAAATAAATATCTGGTCGGAACAGATTTCATGGTATTAAAGGTGATCGGTTTCCCAGGTAACCTTGGGTCTGTAAATAATCTGTTTTTTATTACCTGCTCTGACATTTATAACAATGACTGGTTAATGGAACATCGAAGTCATCGATCTGTTTTATTGATATGTTGTAGTGGTGAAAAGGACATTTTAATTAATTAGTGGAATTTTTCACATCGATTTGTGTGTATCATCTAGKTTTGGTTTTCAATAAAATACACTATATAATACCAGATTGGTTTCACAGTAACTTTATGCAGTTACTGCTAACATCACCCCCATGTCCTCCAAAACACAATACAATATAGGCAGGATACTTGACCACGTGATTAAGCATTTATATAATGTAGCAGAAATGACTAACTCATTTTCGACCAAATGAGCAGTTACTGCCTTTTTGCTTTGTAGGTCAGTGTAGTGGTATATTGTAACAGATCCTATGTAACTATAGTGGTCTAACATAACAGATCCAATGTAACTAAGTATGTCCAAGCCGAAACTCTGTTCTTTCCAGATAACCATCTTTCACTCTGCTTCACCAGTTTATCTATCATTTCCTGTTCTATCTGCTTCTCTTTTAACCCTACCCTTACTCATTTGAGTCTGTCTGACTAACTAACACTGTATAATTCCACTGCTTCTGTCTGTCTAACTAACACTGTATAATTCCACTGCTTCTGTCTGTCTAACTAACACTGTATAATTCCACTGCTTCTGTCTGTCTAACTAACACTTGCCTTTGATTAATCCACTATTTTTCTCACTCCTTCTTTCTTTCCTTTCTTCCATTCCTCCTGCTCCCTTTGCTTCTGTCTTCCGTGGGTTGGGTTCTGCCACTTAAGCCCGTAGTCCGCTTGAAAACTCAGTGCCTTGTCTAACAGTCCGTGCCTCATTGGAGGAGCTGCAGACCCAACGAAGCCCCAGCATGGACTGGCTTAGTAAGTCATGCTACTGTATTGTAGATCTCCAGCATCATAGACTGGCCAAGTATGTTCTCATTCGAATTCTGGAGCTAGTGTTGGTCCATAGATCCAAACAACCAGCTGTCCCCTTTCCCCCACTGTATCTTATCACAAATAAGTTATTTTCTTTCATGAGGAATCTGCCTCGTTAGGCCAGAACAGAGCCGCTTATCTGTCCTCCATGATAGATCTTAGATGACTGGAATTCAATTCTGACAGTTGTCATCCAAATTTAGTCCATTCTACCTAGTCTACTAAATCCACACAGATTAACACCAAGTCTGAATGTTATTCACACCCTATTTTTAGAGAAGGTATTTTTCCCCAGTGACAACATAGAAAAGGCCATTTTCCTCTGGGTGCATCAAACTGACTGTCCCCCTCTATCTATCCAGAGGAATGAGGTAACAAACTGTTGAATCACTACAGTGACATCAGATTTATGTTCACAGATGTATTGCCTTCAGCAGTATCTCCACCCTGCAGTGTCGGCTGGTACACTGTGTGTTCTGCTGTCTCCATTCAGTTCAGTCTTTAACAGCAGAGTAGGTTGTTAACCTTCAAGGCTGTTGTTCACTCATAGGCAGTCCAAACACCACACATCGGAACCTGGCCTCAAGCAGCATGAACGACATCTCCGACAAACCAGAGAAAGACCAGGTGAGTTTCTATTGGTTGACCTCTCCGTTCAATGTCCCAAACAAGTGTCAGTAACTGTGTTCTTTAGAAAATGTTAGCTGTTTGAACTTCAATAGTTACTGGACCTAGTTGCCTAGGGAGAAACCATTTTTTWAAATTGTTATTAGCTAGGTTTCCATCCAATTGGCAACATATTTTCATGTGAATATTCTAAAATCTGCATATAGAAAATATTTTCAACTCTACCAATGGTTATGTCACAAAAACTATTGTGTTAAATAGCAACTGTGCCCACCCTGGTCTTGGCACGTGCACTCTAGCCAACAGCTCACTGATAGTGCAGGTAGGCTAGCCTACGTGATGGGATTATTATGGATAGAGAGAGAATATTTGTATTTGTCTAACGACATTCAAGCATCAATCGTTATGTCACCAGATGGGTTGTAGGAGGCCCTCCTCCCTAACCCACCAAGGTGCATGGCCCTCCTCAACCCTAACCCACCAAGGTGCATGGCCCTCCTCAACCCTAACTCAACAAGGTGCATGGCCCTCCTCCCTAACCCACCAAGGTGCATTGACCTCCTCCCTAACCCACCAAGGTGCATGGCCCTCCTCCTAACCCACCAAGGTGCATGGCCCTCCTCCCTAACCCACAAGTGCATTGACCTCCTCCCTAACCCACCAAGGTGCATGCCCTCCCCCTAACCCACCAAGGTGCATGGCCCTCCTCCCTAACCCACCAAGGTGCATGGCCCTCTCCCTAACCACCAAGGTGCATTGACCTCCTCCCTAACCCACCAAGGTGCATTGACCTCCTCCCTAACCCACCAAGGTGCATGGCCCTCACTCCCTAACCCACCAAGGTGCATTGACCTCCTCCCTAACCCACCAAGGTGCATTGACCTCCTCCCTAACCCACCAAGGTGCATGATCCAAATTAGTTCAGTTGAATCATTCAGTCTGGTTCAGTCCTGATCTGTTCAGTTTAATCATTTAATTTTGTTCAGACTGTCTCAGTTCAGTTGAATCATTTATTGGCTTCAGTTGAATCAGTCTGGTTCAATCCAGTTAAGTTCAGTTGAATCATTCAGTCTGGTTCAGCCCTAATCAGTTCAGTCATTCATTCTTGCTCATTCCAATTCAGTTCAGTTGAGTCATGCATTCTGGTGCTCTCCAACTCAGTTCAGTTGAATCATTCAGCCCTAATCAGTTCAGTTGAATAATTTAGTCTGGCTCAATCCAAATTGTTTCAGTTCAATCATTCATTCTGGTGCTGTTATGCATGGTTGAGCAGGTGAACCCAAGTGCAGACTCAGACAGTGAGACAGGGATAAGGTAATTATGGTATTTATTGAACAGTTGGGGGAGATGGGGTGCAGGCCAGGGGAAGCTCAGGCGGGTAGTAGGGAACCAGGAACTGTGGCTGAGGCAAGGGTAGTAGGGGCAGGGTAAGCAGGTCCGGAGCAGAATCCAAGGAAGCAGTAGAGTGGGGCTCCAGGACAGAGAAGCAGGACTGACGAGACGAGTGACTGGAGACAGGGACCAGAGTCAGTACTGACGGAACTGTAGCGGAGAGAAAATCAGCATCAGGCTAGGGAAAAACAGGCACAACAAGATATATGCAGAAACAAACGGCTTGAAACACAGACTGACTGAGTAGAGGCTACGATCTGGCAGCATGAAAGTGGCAGGGCTTTTGTAGAGATCTTGATTATGRAACAGGTTGCAGCTGGTGGGGATCTGCTCTGCCTCCAGCACACCTGTCTCCACTCACACAATCACATACACCCACACACAGAGATAGAGGGAGAGAGCACTGGGGGAGTGGCAGCAGGTTAGGGAGACACAGGATGAGAAGTAGAGGGCTTGGCAGGAGCAGATGTAACAGGTGCTGTCCAACTCAATTCAGTTTAGTCATTCAGTCTAGTTCAATCCAACTCAGTTCAGTTAAACTATTATGTTCATTTCAGTCCTAATCATTTCAGTCAGTGTAGTTAAGTCTAACTCAGCTCAGTTTAGTATTAACTATTTCGTATCTTATTAGGATCCCCAATTCTCTTCCTGTGGTCCAAACAGGAAACAAAACACAATAAATAAAATACATAACACTACATAATACAATACAAAATATATAAAAATGTGTCTCTTATCAGTCTATGTCATGCCGTAAGGTGTTCTTTAATCCCTTCTTTTATCTGGTTGTGTTGCCAGCTTAAGTTACCTGGGGTGGCAGAGTTCTATGTAGTCCAACTCAGTTCAATTAAATGATTCAGTCAGGTTCAGTCCTGATCAGTTCAGTTGAATCATTCATTTTTGTTCGGTCCAACTCAGTTGAGTCATTCCCCCTGACATCAAGGCAAGTTCCTCTAATATTCAACTGGCTTTCCATCTGAGAGAAATTGATAAGGACGTTTCACGTCATTTATCTAGACAACCGATCTGATAAGGACAGTCTTTCTCACGCTTCCTCTCTCGACTTTAGTCACTTGTAAAGTGTTCTGTCTTCTCAGTGTGGAGCAGGAGGGGACTTTACTCTGCATGTCTCAACCAGAATGTTCAGGAAGTGATATAAGTGTAGAGGTTCTATGTGTGTTCTATGTTCTGTCAGTGTAGAGGTTCTATGTTATGTCAGTGTACTGGGTTCTATGTTTCTTGTCAGTGTATATGTTCTATGTTCTGTCAGTGTTAGAGGTTCTATGGTTCTGTCAGTGTAGAGGTTCTATGGTCTGTCAGTGTAGAGGTTCTATGTTCTGTCAGTGTAGTGGTTATATGTTCTGTCAGTGTACAGGTTCTATGTTCTGTCAGTGTAGTGGTTATATGTTCTGTCAGTGTAGAGGTTCTATGTTCTGTCAGTGTAGTGGTTATATGTTCTGTCATTGTAGAGGTTCTATGGTCTGTCAGTGTAGAGGTTCTATGTTCTGTCAGTGTAGAGGTTATATGTTCTGTCATTGTAGAGGTTCTATGTTCTGTCATTGTAGAGGATCTATGGTCTGTCAGTGTAGAGGTTCTATGTTCTGTCAGTGTAGTGTTATATGTTCTGTCATTGTAGTGGTTCTATGTTCTATCATTGTAGAGGTTCTATGGTCTGTCAGTGTAGAGGTTCTATGTTCTTTCAGTGTAGGGTTATATGTGCTGTCATTGTAGAGGTTCTATGTTCTGTCATTGTAGAGGTTCTATGGTCTGTCAGTGTAGAGGTTCTATGTTCTGTCAGTGTAGTGGTTATATGTTCTGTCATTGTAGTGGTTCTATGTTCTGTCAGTGTAAAGGTTCTATGTTCTGTCGTGTAGAGGCTATATGTTCTGTCATTGTAGTGGTTATATGTTCTGTCAGTGTAGAGGTTCTATGGTCTGTCAGTGTAGAGTTCTATGTTCTGTCATTGTAGTGGTTATATGTTCTGTCATTGTAGTGGTTATATGTTCTGTCAGTGTAGAGGTTCTATGTTCTGTCAGTGTAGAGGTTATTATGTTCTGTCAGTGTACTGGGTTCTATGGTCTGTCAGTGTAGAGGTTCTATGGTCTGTCAGTGTAGAGGTTCTATGTTCTGTCATTGTAGTGGTTTATGTTCTGTCATTGTAGTGGTTCTATGTTCTGTCATGTAGAGGTTCTATGTTCTGTCAGTGTAGAGGTTCTATGTTCTGCAGTGTATATGTTCTATGTTTCTGTCAGTGTAGATGGTTCTATGTTCTGTCAGTGTAGAGGTTATATGTTCTGTCATTGTAGTGGTTATATGTTCTGTCATTGTAGTGGTTATATGTTCTGTCAGTGTAGAGGTTCTATGTTCTGTCAGTGTATATGTTCTATGTTCTGTCAGTGTAGTGGTTATATGTTCTGTCATTTTAGTGGTTATATGTTCTTTCATTGTAGTGGTATAGTTCTGTCAGTGTAGAGTGCTATGTTCTGTCAGTGTAGAGGTTCATGTTCTGTCAGTGTAGTGGTTATATGTTCTGTCAGTGTAGAGGTTCTATGTTCTGTCAGTAGTGGTTATATGTTCTGTCAGTGTAGAGGTTCTATTTCTGTCAGTGTAGAGGTTATATGTTCTGTCATTGTAGTGGTTATATTGTTCTGTCAGTGTAGATTGTCTATGTTCTGTCAGTGTATATGTTCTAATGTTCTGTCATTGTAGTGGTTATATGTTCTGTCATGGTAGAGGTTCTATGGTCTGTCAGGTAGAGGTTCTATGTTCTGTCAGTGAGAGGTTATATGTTCTTCATTGTAGAGGTTCTATGTTCTGTCATTGTAGAGGTTCTATGGTCTGTCAGTGTAGATGTTCTATGTTCTGTCAGTGTAGTGGTTCTATGTTCTGTCATTGTAGTGGTTCTATGTTCTGTCATTGTAGAGGTTCTATGGTCTGTCAGTGTAGAGGTTTATTTCTGTCAGTGTAGAGGTTATATGTTCTGTCATTGTAGAGGTTTCTATGTTCTGTCATGTAGAGGTTCTATGGTTCTGTCAGTGTAGAGGTTTATGTTCTGTCAGTGTAGTGGTTATATGTTCTGTCATTGTAGTGGTTATATGTTCTTGTTGTCAGTGTAGAGGTTCTATGTTCTTTCAGTTGTAGAGGTTCTATGTTCTGTCAGTTGTACTGGTTCTCATGTGTCTGTCAGTGTACAGGTTCTATGGTCTGTCAGTGTAGAGGTTCTATGTGTTTGTCATGTGTATGGTTATATGTTCTGTCATTGTAGGGGTTCTATGTTCTGTCAGTGTAGAGGTTCTATGTTCTGTAGTGTAGAGGTTCTATGTTCTCAGTGTATATGTTCTATGTTCTGTCAGTTAGGAGGTTCTATGTTCTGTCAGTGTAGAGGTTATATGTTCGTCATTGTAAGTGGTTATATGTTCTGTCATTGTAGTGGTTATATGTTCTGTCAGTGTAGAGGTTATATGTTCTGTCAGTGTATATGTTCTATGTTCTGTCAGGAGTGGTTATATGTTCTGTCAGTGTAGTGGTTATATGTTCTGTCATTGTAGTGGTTATATGTTCTGTCATTGTAGTGGTTATATGTTCTGTCAGTGTAAGGTTCATGTTCTGTCAGTGTAGAGGTTCTATGTCTGTCAGTGTAGAGTTATGTTCTGTCAGTGTAAGTGGTTATTATGTTCTGTCATTTTGTAGTGGTTATATGTTTCTGTCAGTGTAGAGGTTCTATATTCTGTCATTGTAGTGTTCTATGTTCTGTCAGTGTAGAGGTTATATGTTCTGTCAGTGTAGTGGTTATATGTTCTGTCATTGTAGGTTTATATGTTCTGGTCAGTGTAGTGTGTTCTATGTTCTGTCAGTGTAGTGTTCTATGTTCTGTCAGTGTAGAGGTTCTATGTTCTGTCAGTGTAGAGGATCTATGTTCTGTCAGTGTAGAGGTTCTATGTTCTGTCAGTGTTAGTGGTTATATGTTCTGTCATTGTAGTGGTTATATGTGCTGTCATGTAGTGGTATTATGTTCTGTCAGTGTAGAGGTTCTATGTTCTGTCAGTGGAGAGTTCTATGTTCTGTCAGTGTAGAGGTCTATGTTCGTCATGTAGTGGTTATATGTTCTGTCATTTAGTGGTTATATGTCTGTCAGTGAGAGGTTCTATGTTCTGTCAGTGTAGAAGTTATATGTTCTGTCAGTGTATAGGTTCTATGTTCTGTCAGTGTAGGTGTTCTATGTTCTGTCAGTGTAGTGTGTCTATTGTTCTGTCAAGTGTAGAGGTTCTATGTTCTGTCAGTGTAGAGTTCTATGTTCTGTCAGTGTAGAGGTTATATGTTTCTGTCAGTGTAGAGGTTCTATTTCTGTCAGTGTAGAGGTTCTATGTTCTGTCAGTGTGGTGTGTTCTAGTTCTGTCAGTGTAGTGGTTCTATGTTCTGTCATGTAGAGGTTCTATGTTCTGTCAGTGTAGAGGTTCTATGTTCTGTCATGGTATATGTTCTATGTTCTGTCAGTGTGGTGTGTTCTATGTTCTGTTATGGTAGTGTGTTCTATGTTCTGTCAGTGTAGTGTTCTATGTTCTGTCAGTGTAGTGTGTTATATGTTCTGTCAGTGTAGAGGTTATATGTTCTGTCAGTGTAGTGTTCTAGTTCTGTCAGTGTGTGTGTTTTATGTTCTGTCAGTGTAGAGGTTCTATGTTCTGTTCAGTGTGGTGTTTCTATGTCTGTTATGGTAAGGTGTTCTATGTTCTGTCAGTGTAGTGGTTATATGTTCTGTCAGTGTAGTGTGAATATGTTCTGTCAGTGTAGAGGTTATATGTTCTGTCAGTGTAGTGTGTTCTATGTTCTGTCCAGTGTAGTGGTTATATGTTCTGTCAGTTGTACTGGGTTCTATGTTCTGTCAGTGTAGAGGTTCTATGTTCTGTCAGTGTAGGGTTCTATGTTCTGTCAGTGTAGTGGTTATATGTTCTGTCATTGTAGTGGTTCTATGGTCTGTCAGTGTAGTGTGTTTTATGTTCTTGTCAGTTGTGTGTTCATGTTCTGTTATGGTAGTGTGTTCTGAGGCTGATGTTCTTTCAGTGTAGTGGTTATATGTTCTGTCAGTGTAGTGTTGTGTTATATGTTCTGTCAGTGTAGAGTTATATGTTCTGTCAGTGTAGTGTGTTCTATGTTCTGTCAGTGTAGTTTATATGTTCTGTCATGTACTGGGTTCTATGTTCTGTCAGTGTAGAGGTTCTATGTTTTGTCAGTGTAGTGGTTATATGTTCTGTCATTGTATAGGTTCTATGGTCTGTCAGTGTAGAGGTTCTATGTTCTGTCAGTGTAGTGGTTATATTGTTTCTGTCATTGTAGTGGTTCTATGTTCTGTCAGTGTTAGTGTGTTTTATGTTCTGTCAGTGTAGAGTTCTATGTTCTGTCAGTGTGGTGTGTTCTATGTTCTGTTATGGTAGTGTGTTCTATGTTCTGTCAGTGTAGTGGTTATATGTTTCTGTCAGTGTAGTGTGTTATATGTTCTGTCAGTGTAGAGGTTATATGTTCTGTCAGTGTAGTGTGTTCTATGTTCTGTCAGTGTAGTGGTTATATGTCTGTCAGTGTACTGGGTTCTATGTTCTGTCAGTGTAGAAGTTCTATGTTCTGTCAGTGTAGAGGTTCTATGTTCTGTCAGTGTAGAGGTTATATGTTCTGTCATGTAGTGGTTAATGTTCTGTCAGTGAGAGGTTCTATGTTCTGTCAGTGTAGAGGTTCTATGTTCTGTCAGTGTATATGTTCTATGTTCTGTCAGTGTTTATGTGTATATGTTCTGTCAGTGTAGAGGTTATTATGTTCTGTCAGTGTAGTGTGTTCTATGTTCTGTTCAGTGTAGTTTCTTGTTCTGTCAGTGTAGTGTGTTCTATGTCTAACAGTGTAGTGTTTTCTATGTTCTTTCAGTGCATAATTCTATGTTCTGTCAGGGTACTGTGTTCTAAACTCTTTCAGTGTAGTGTGTTTTATGTTCTGTCAGTTTAGAGGTTCTCTGTCCGTCAATGTATGTGTTCTATGTTCGTCAGTGTGGTGTATTCATGTTCTGTCAGTGTACTGGTGTTCTAACTCTTTCAGTGTAGTGTGTTTTATGTTCTGTCAGTTAGATTCTCTGTTCCGTCAATGTATTGTGTTCTATGTTCTGTCAGTGTGGTGTATTCTATGTCTGTCAGTGTAGTGTGTTCTAGTTCTGTTATGGTAGTGTGTGTCTATGTTCTGTCGTGAGTGTGTTCTATGTTCTGTCAGTGTAGTGTGTCTCGTGTATGTTTATCTGTCAGTGTAGTGTGTTCTATGTTCTGTCAGTGTAGTGTGTTCTATGTTCTGTCAGTGTAGTGTGTTCTGTGGTCTGTCAGTGTAGTGTGTTCAATGTTCTGTCAGTGTATTGTTTTCTTTCAATGTAGAGATTGTATGTTCTGTCATGGCCCACATCTGTCAGCAGGAAGTGGCCTGCACTCCTGGGAATAGGGAATGGGGTTGGTAATCTAACAGCCGTTGTTTTGTGACAGATTGTGATTCAGAGGCAGATTGGTGGGTGAGAGGAGGGGGGTGCGTCATGCTGGGTATCTCTGCTGTTCCCTGGGGTATGACTTTGGGATCTCGGGCTCTGTCTGTCTGTCTGTCTGTCTGACACACAGCCCTAGACAATATGCAGTCCAGATTTGACTTGGATACTTTGGGTTTTAGTTTACCTCACCCTGTTGACTAACAGCGGCATTTACATTGTGGGTATTCTAATAGGGAGGGTGGATATTACCAGGAGTATATTTGAACCAAAGATAATTTGAAATGGTTTTCTGTGACATGAATTTGGCCAGAGAATGTCTGACCAATATGCACTTTGTCCAATGGGTTGACATCTGTTTCATGGTTGGTTGTCTTTCTGTCCAATGGGTTGACATCTGTTTCATGGTTGGTTGTCTTTCTGTCCAATGGGTTGACTTCTGTTTCATGGTTGGTTGTCTTTCTGTCCAATGGGTTGACTTCTGTTTCATGGTTGGTTGTCTTTCTGTCCAATGGGTTGACTTATGTCTTATAGTTGGTTGACTTTGTGACGTGTCCTTCTGCTTGTCTGCTGTTCACGTCACAGTCTGGTTGATTTTTTTTATCTGAAAACTAAACTGTATTAGATGCACTTAGATTCACTGAATGTCTATTCTGAAAGTCTATTGGGTGAAGTATAATGCACAGACATTCTGACAGGTGTTCTCTGATCTCAGATCATCTGATCTGACTAGATGTTCATGTCTGCTAGACATTCTGACAGGTGTGCTCTGATCTCAGATCATCTGATCTGACTAGATGTTCATGTCTGCTAGACATTCTGACAGGTGTTCTCTGATCTCAGATCATCTGATCTGACTAGATGTTCATGTCTGCTAGACAGTCTGACAGGTGTTCTCTGATCTCAGATCACACTAGTCTCCCTCAGAGAGTTAACCTTGCTTTAGAGTCAGATGTTAATTGTATGTAACTACCGTAATGTAGCTGGACCCCAGGAAGAGTAGCTGCTGCCTTGGCAGAAACTAATTTGATCTATAATAAAATATGTCCTTTTCTATATCTGACCTTTAACTGTAAGGTAACTAAGAAGAAACCAATAGAGAAACCAGGCTCTGACGGGTGAACAGTCCTATTCTGGCTGTGCCAGGTGGAGATTATAAGAGTACATGGCCATTAAGGCCAGATTTTTCCTCAAGATGTTAAAAAGTTCACAGATGACCAGCAGGGTTTTTTATTTGTCTTTTTTCCCCTTTATTTAACTAGGGAAGTCAGTTAAGAACAAATTCTTATTTACAATGACGGCCTACCCCGGCTAAACCCTGCCCCAGATGACACTGAGCCAATTGTGCGCCGCCCTATGGGACTCCCAATCAAGGCCGGTTGTGACACAGCCCAGGATCGAACCAGGGTCTGTAGTGACGCCTCTAGCACTGAGATGCAGTGTCTTAGACCGCTGCACCACTCGGAAGCCAAAGAAAAATCACAGTGGTTGTAGAGTGTGCAACAGGTTAGTACCTCAGGAGTAAATGACAGGTGGCTTTTCATAGTCGAGCATTCAGAGGTCGAGACAGCAGGTGTGGTAGAGAGAGAGAGTCGAAAACAGCAGGTCTGGGACAAGGTAGCACGTCCGGTGAACAGGTCAGGGTTCCATAGCCGCCAGCAGAAGAGTTGAAACTGGAGCAGCAGCACGACCAGGTGGACTGGGGACAGGCAGGAGTCATCAGCCCAGGTAGTGCTGAGGCATGGTCCTAGGGCTCAGGACCTCCGAGTGGGGAGTGAGAGAGTGAGCGAGAGAGAGAGAATTAGAGGGAGCATACTTATAGTCACACAGGACACCAGATAAGACAGAAGAGTTACTCCAGATATAATAGACTGACCCTAGACCCCCTGGCACATAGCATATTGCAGCATAGATACTGGAGGCTGAGACAGGGGGGTCAGGGGACACAGTGACCCTCTCCTATGATACCCCCGGACAGGGCCAACCAGGAAGGATATAACCCCATCCACTTTGCCAAAGCACAGCCCCACACCACTAGAGGGATATCAACAGACCACCAACTTACTACCCTGAGACAATTCTGAGTATAGCCCACGAAGATCTCCTCCCCTGCACTATCCCAAGTGGGCGCAAAGCCGGACAGGTAGATCACATTAGTGACTCAACCCACTCAAGTGACACGCCTCTCCTAGGGACGGCATGGAGGAGCACTAGTAAGCCAGCCCTGGGCCAGAGACGGGTCTTCAGGAAAGACTTAAAGGTYGAGACTGAGTTTGTGTCTCTCACTTGGATAGGCAGACCATTCTATAAAAATGTAGCTCTGTAGGAGAAAACCCTGCCTCCAGCTGTTTGCTGGAGGGACAATAAGGAGGCCTGCATCTTGTGACCGTAGCGTACGTATAGGTATGTACTGCAGGACCACATCGGAGAGATAGGTAGGAGCAAGCCAATGTCATCTTTTGTAGGTTGGCAGTAAAACCTTGAGATCAACCCTAGCCTTAACAAGAAGCCAGTGTAGAGAGGCTAGCATTGGAGTAATATGATCAAATGTTTTTGTTTTAGTCAAGATTTTAGCAGCCGTGTTTAGCACTAACGGAAGTTTATTTAATGCTTTATCCGGATACCCAGAGAGTACATCATTGCAGTAGTCTAATCTAGAAGTGACAAAAGCATGGATTATCTTTTCTGTATCATTCTGGACAAAACTTTTCAGATTTTTGCAATGTTACGAAGATGGAAAAAATGTGTCTTTGAAATATTCTTGATATGTTTGTCAAAAGAGAGGTCAGGGTCCAGCTTAATGCCGTGGTCCTTCAGTTTCATTTGAGATGACTTTACAACCAAGATGAATTGTCAGATCCAACAGCAGATCTCTTTGTGTCTTTGGATCTAGAACTAGTATCTCTGTTTTTGCTGCCATCCACTTCCTTATGTCTGAAACACAGGCTTCCAGGGAATTTTGGGGCTTCAGCCATGTTATTGAAATGTACAGCTGTTTGTCATCCGCATAACAGTGAAAGTTGCCATTGTGTTTTCTGAAAAACATCACCAAGAGGTAGAATATACAGTGAAAACAATAGTGGTCCTAAAACGGAACCATGAGAAACACCGAAACTTACAATTGATTTGTCAGAAGACAAACCATCCACAGAGACAAACTGATAGCTTTTTCCAACAGATAAGATCTAAACCAGGCCAGAACTTGTCCGTGTAGACCAAATTGGGTTTCCAATCTCTCTAAAAGAATGTGATGATCGATGGTGTCAAAAGCAGCACTGAGGTCTAGGAGCACGAGGACAGATGCAGAGCCTTGGTCTGATGCCATTAAAATGTAATTTACCTTCACGAGTGCAGTCTCAGTGCTATGATGGGGTCTAAAACCAGACTCAAGCATTTCGTATACTTTATTTGTCTTCAGGAACTTTTTCTAAAATGTTTGAGAGGAATGGGAGATTCGATATAGGCCGATAGTTTTTTATATTTTCCGAGTCAAGGTTTGGCTTTTTCAAGAGAGGCTTTATTACTGCCACTTTCAGTGAGTTTGTTACACATCCAGAGGATAGTGAGCCAGTTTTTCAAGGTTTAGGAGAAGACTCAGATGCAGTTTCGAAGTAACAAAAGTTTATTACAAAAATAGGGGGGCAGGCAAACGAAAGGTCAAGGGCAGRCAGAGATCAGTAGTTCAGAGCAGAGTCCGAAAGGTACAGAATGGCAGGCAGGCTCAGGGTCAGGGCAGGCAGAGGTCAGTAATCCAGGGTGGTGTGACAAGATACATAACGACAGACAGGCTCAGGGTCAAGGCAAGCAGAATGGTCAAAAACCAGGAAAGCTAGAAAACAGGAACTAGAGACAGACAGGCGCACAGGAAAAACCGCTGGTAGGCTTGACGAAGCAAAATGAACTGGCAACAGACAAACAGAGATCACACGTATAAATACACTGAGGATAATGAGGAAGATGGACCACACCTGGAGGGAGGTGGAGACAAGCACAAAGACAGGTGAAACAGATCAAGTGTGTGACACATATATTATGTTCAAGCACAGGAAGTAGCTCTTTCAGTAGTTTAGTTGGAATAGGGTCCAGTATGCAGCTTGAAGATTTAGAGGCCATGACTATATTCATGAATGTGTAAAGAGATTCTGTCACGTTCGTCATAATGAATAGACCCAGCGTGAGTAGAGTTCCACATATTTTTAATAAACAGAAACTCACTGAACAAAACAACAAACGACCAACCAAATGAAACGTGACACTACTGTTGTGCACTAAGGCAACTAAATGTAGAAAAGATCCCACGAATAACCATGGGGAAATGGCTACCTAAATATGATCCCCAATCAGAGACAACAATAAACAGCTTCCTCTGATTGGGAACCATATCAGGCCACAATAGACATACAAATTCACCTAGATGACCCACCCAAGTCACTATCACGCCCCAACCAACACAGAGAATAAACAGCTTACTATGGTCAGAGCGTGACAGATTCAGGAAAAAAAAAACTTCAGTGTCTCCATTGATCCAAGTTCCTGGCAGTTTTGTGCAGGCTCAGGACAACTGAGCATTGGAGAAATACGCAGATTCGAAGAGGAGTCCGTAATTCGCTTTCTAATGATCATGATCTTTTCTTTTCATCACTGCTGACGTGAAAGTGAAAGGTACAGTGATTTCTCAACTAAAACTTTTGCTGCGGGATTTGGAGGTAATTTGTGGTTTAGTATGGTACCCACTGATTATTAGAGCACTGATTATGCTTTTGGGTCCCAAGGCGTAAATGTGTCTCTAACTGACAATGAATGGGCGACATAAACCAAATAGAAACTGATAATTGTGCACGACTTCAAAATTGAATTTCAATTAACTGAATGATGAAAATGAAGAAGGGGATTGAATTTATTACAATAGTGTAAGAATTGCTATTCCTCTGTGCTGCACGCGCACACCCGGAAAAATACACTTATTTCATTGTTTCTACTCGTCAGTATTACTTACTAAAGTTGTTGTTACAAGGTTTTTATTCTAAGAGAAACTAAAATGTTCAATTTTATTCCATGATATTCTTAAAAAACTTCTTATGGCTGCAGGGGCAGTATTGAGTAGCTTGGATGAAAAGGTGCCCAGAGGTGCCCAGAGTAAACTGCCTGCTTCTCAGTCCCAGTTGCTAATATATGCATATTATTAGTATATTTGGATAGAAAACACTCTGAAGTTTCTAAAACTGTTTGACTGATGTCTGTGAGTAAAACAGAACTCATATAGCAGGCAAAAACCTGAGAAAAAAATCCAACCAGGAAGTGGGAAATCTGAGGTTTGTAGGTTTTCAACTCATCGCCTATCAAATACACAGTCGGATATGGGTCATTTTGGACTTCCTATGGCTTCCACTAGATGTCAACAGTCTTTAGAACCTTGTCTGATGCTTCTACTGTGAAGTGGGGCTGAAGGAGACAGGAATTAGTCAGGTCTGCCATGAGCTGAACATGCGCTGACCATGCGCGTTCATGTGAGAGCGAGCTCTGTTCTATCACATTTCTGAAGACAAAGGAATTCTCCGGTTGGAACATTATTGAAGATTTATGTTAAAAACATCCTAAAGATTGATTCTATACATCGTTTGACATGTTTCTACTGACTGTTACGGAACTTTTTGACATTTCGTTTGCTTTTAGTGAACGCGCTTCGTGACTTTGGATTTGTTTACCAAATGCGCTAACAAAAGAAGCTATTTGGACATAAATGATGGATATTACCGAATAAATCAAACATTTATTGTGGAACTGGGATTCCTGGGAGTGCATTCTGATGAAGATCATCAAAGGTAAGTGAATATTTCTAATGTTATTTCTGACTTCTGTTGACTGCACAATATGGCGGGTACCTGTATAGCTTGATTGGGCTCTGAGCGCCGACTTCAGATTATTGCATGGTTTTTGCTTTTTCCGTAAAGTTTTTTGAAATCTGACACAGTGGTTGCATTAAGAACAAGTTTATTTTTAATTCTATGTAAAACATGTATCTTTCATCAAAGTCTATGATGAGTATTTCTGTTATTTGATGTGGCTCTCTGCAATTTTTCTCGGATTTATTTGAGGCATTTCTGAACATGGCGCCAATGTAAACTGAGGTTTTTGGATATAAATATGAACTTTACCGAACAAAACATATATGTATTGTGTAACATGAAGTCCTATGAGTGTCATCTGATGAAGATCATCAAAGGTTAGTGATAATTTTTATCTCTATTTCTGCTTTTTGTGACTCCTGTCTTTGGCTGGAAAAATGACTGTGTTTTTCTGTGATCTGGCGGTGACCTAACATAATCGTTTGTGGGGGCTTTTCGCTGTAAGCCTTTTTTGAAATCGGACACTGTGGTGGAATTAACAAGAAGTGTATCTTTAAAATGGTGTGAAATACTTGTATGTCTGAGGAATTTTTATTATGAGATTTCTGTTGTTGTAATTTGGCACCCTGCACTTTCACTGGCTGTTGTCATATCGATCCGTTAACGGGATTGCAGCCCTAAGAAGTTTTAAGATATATGTGTTGACTGAATATAAGCAAGTGATGTCTGCTAAATAATCAAGATGATGGCGCAGGTATATAGCCTCGGCACTACATAAAGTTGAGTGACTCACTCATTCATGGCTTTGGATCAAATAAAATAAGTACCAACATTCTTTCTGATAGTCTTTAATAAAGCAATGTTTTGGTTATCCTGACCTGGACACCATGTATTATAATAGTCCATTATGGGCTGTTAGCAGGACAATAGACTCTTGCCAACACCTCTCTGTATTTGATTATATTTCATAAATGATCATAGGAAGTCGGCTTCCGAACCCAAAAGTCAGTGAACCATGTCCAAATGGCATAAGAAATGTCCACCTACAGTTGAAGTCGGAAGGTTACATACACCTTAGCCAAATACATTTAAACTCAGTTTTTCACAATTCCTGACATTTAATCCTTGTAAAAATTCTCTGTTTTAGGTCAGTTAGGATCACCGCTTTATTTTAAGAATGTGAAATGCCAGAATAATAGTAGAGAGAATTATTTATTTCAGCTTTTATTTCTTTCATGATAGTTTTTGCGAATAGCACTGTCCGTGATCAAAATCCCCAAGTCTACCAGTATTTTTGAAATGTCTCCAGTAGATTTTCCGTTCCTCCTGAAAGCCCTAATCCGCTGTATGTTGTTACAACCGTACCCTCATCCTACTCCTCCTCTGTTCCTCAGGTGATGTAGAGGTTAACCCAGGCTCTGTGTGTCCCCAGGGGCTCTCATTTGTTGACTTCTGTAACGGTAAAAGCCTTGGTTTGATGCATGTTAACATCAGAAGCCTCCTCCCTAAGTTTGTTTTACTCACTGCTTTAGCACACTCCGCCAACCCTGATGTYCTTGCCGTGTCTGAATCCTGGCTTAGGAAGGCCACCAGAAATTCTGAGATTTCCATCCCCAACTACAACATTTTCCTGTCAAGATAGAACTGCCAAATGGGGAAGAGTTGCAGCAGAGAGAGCCTACAAAGTTCTGTCATACTTTCCAGGTCTATGCCCAAACAGTTCGAGCTTCTAATTTAAAAAATGAATCTCTCCAGAAATGAGTCTCTCACTGTTGCCACCTGTTATAGACCTCCTAAGCTCCCAGCTGTGCCCTGGACACCATATGTGAATTGATGGCCCCCCATCTATCTTCAGAGTTCGTTCTGTTAGGTGACCTAAACTGGGATATGCTTAACACCCCGGCAGTCCTAMAATCTAAGCTAGATGCCCTCAATCTCACACAAATGATCAAGGAACCCACCAGGTACAACCCTAAATACGTAAACATGGGCACCCTCATAGATATTATCCTGACCAACTTGCCCTCCAAATACATCTCTGATGTTTTCAATAAGGATCTCAGCGATCACTGCCTCATTGCCTGCATCCACTATGGGTCCGTGGTCAAACGACCACCCCTCATCACTGTCAAACGCTCCCTAAAACACTTCTGCGAGTAGGCCTTTCTAAACAACCTGGCCCGGGTATCCTGGAAGGATATTGACCTCAGTTCAGCTGTTGGAAAGGACTTGTGGCCAAATCAGCTACAGGACATGTGTCCACATCAGCTATAGGATGGGACTTGTGGACAGGTCAGCTATAGGTCAGGACTTGTGGACATGTCATCTATAGGTCAGGACATGTGGTCAGTTCAGCTATAGGACATGTGGAAAGGTCAGCTATGGGACAGGGCATGAGGANCTATAGGACATGTGGAAAGGTCAGCTATGGGACAGGGCATGAGGACAGGTCAGCTATAGAGCAGCTATATGTCATCTATAGGACAGGGCATGTGGGTAGATCAGCTATGGAACAGGACTTAATGACAGGTCAGCTATAGGACAGCTATAGGTCAGCTATGGGGCAGGACATGACGACAGATCAGGTAAAGGTCAGATATAGATAAGGACATATGGACTTTGCTCCTTGACCTCACATTGATCTCTCATTGACCTCACTTTCTCCTTACCCACACTGTTCTTCAGAAGTCCCTCCCTTCAACCCTCCCTCTGGAATGGCTGGATGTCAGTTAGCAGTGTGTGATAGCAGACAGAAACAGTAGTGACTGTTGGGTGGCAGGTTAGACAGTGTCCCGCAGATTAATGCTGTAATTTAAGAGATTAAGACACCGAATGGCCCACATGTAGAAATAAACTCATTTATTTTTTCATGACCCGGTCTTTAAAGATAATTAGTAAAAATCCAAATAACTTCACAGATCTTCATTGTAAAGGTTTTAAACACTGTTTCCCAATGTTTAATGAACCATAAACAATTAATGAACATTAAACACTGTTTCCCAAACAATTAATGAAAATGCACCTGTGGAACGGTCGTTAAGACACTAACAGCTTATAGACAGTAGGCAATTAAGGTCGCAGTTATGAAAACTTAGGACACTAACGAGGCCTTTCTACTGACTCTGAAAAACACCAAAAGAAAGATGCCCAGGGTCCATGCTCATCTGCGTGAACGTGCCTTAGGCATGTTGCAAGGGGCATGAGGACTGCAGATGTGGCCAGGGCAATAAATTGCAATGTCCGTACTGTGACACACCTAAGACAGCGCTACAGGGAGACAGGACGGACAGCTGATTGTCCTCGCAGTGGCAGACCACGTGTAACAACACCTGCACAGGATCGGTACATCCAAACATCACACCTGCAGGACAGGTACAGGATGGCAACAACAACTGCCCGAGTTACACCAGGAATGCACAATCCCTCCATCAGTGCTCAGACTGTCCGCAATAGGCTGAGAGAGGCTGAAACTGAGGGCTTGTAGGCCTGTTGTAAGGCAGGTCCTCACCAGACATCACCGGCAACAACGTCGCCTATGTACACAAACCCACCGTGGCTGGACCAGACAGGACTGGCAAAAAGTGCTCTTCACTGACGAGTCACGGTTTTGTCTCACCAGGGGTGATGGTTGGATTCGCGTTTATCGTCGAAGGAATGAGCATTACACCGAGGCCTGTACCCTGGAGCGGGATGGATTTGGAGGTGGAGTGTCCATCATGGTCTGGGGCGGTGTGTCACAGCATCATCGGACTGAGCTTGATGTCATTGCAGACAATCTCAACGCTGTGCGTTACAGGGAAGACATCCTCCTCCCTCATGTGGTACCCTTCCTGCAGGCTCATCCTGACATGACCCTCCAGCATGACAATGCCACCAGCCATACTGCTCGTTCTGTGTGTGATTTCCTGCAAGACAGGAATTTCAGTGTTCTGCCATGGCCAGCAAAGAACCCGGATCTCAATCCCATTGAGCACATCCGGGACCTGTTGGATCGGAGGGTGAGGGCGAGGCGCAATCCCCCTCAGAAATGTCCGGTAACTTGCAGGTCTTGGTGGAAGAGTGGGTAACATCTCACAGCAAGAACTGGCAAATCTGTGCCGTCCATGAGGAGGAGATGCACTGCAGTACTTAATGCAGCTGGTGGCCACACCAGATACTGACTGTTACTTTTGATTTTGACCCCGCCTTTGTTTAGAGACACATTATTCCATTTCTGTTCGTCACATGTCTGTGGAACTTGTTCAGTTTATGTCTCAGTTGTTGAATCTTGTTATGTTCATACAAATATTTACACATGTTAAGTTTGCTGAAAATAAAACACAGTTGACAATGAGGACCTTTCTTTTTTTGTTGAGTTTATAACTAATATATTGTAATTTAATAATGCAGTTTGATGGACAGAAAGTGGAAAGGGAAGTGGAATTTTAAATGTTGCTTACTGGACCTGATCTAGATTGTGTTACAACCAGATAAGATCAGACCAGTGATTTAATCATCTTTAATGACTCAGTTTAATCACCCCAACAACCTCTGCCAAGACTGAAGACAACATGATCTCTCTGCAATTGGGGGAGGGTTAGAGTTAGAGATGTGGTCATTGAGAAAACATGCCAGAATGTCTCTAGATTTGAAATCTCACTGATTAGAGGCTCTCCTTGCGTCACAGTGTTTTTGTAATGAGTTGCCATGATGTTTTGATCTAAACCAACTAAATTGCTTCCAGTTAATTGGGAACTGCCAACCAGATTCAGATCGTAGTAATTTGGTAACAATTACTGTGCAGAATGCGGAGAAAGACTAACAAGATAAGGATCCTAGCACTGCTTCAAATGTTCTACAAGTCTTCTGCTGTTACAAATCAAATCAAATGTATTTATAAAGCCCTTCGTACATCAGCTGATATCTCAAAGTGCTGTACAGAAACCCAGCCTAAAACCCAACACAAAGCACATGCAGGTGTAGAAGCACGGTGGTTACATGGTGATGTACCACAGCTTCAGTTGTTAATGTTATATGGTGATGTACCACAGCTTCAGTTGTAATGTTACATGGTGATGTACCACAGCTTCAGTTGTTAACGTGTGTACATGGTGATGTACACAGCTTCAGTTGTTAACTGTGTTACATGGTGATGTAGCACAGCTTCAGTTGTTACTGTGTTACATGGTGATGTACACAGCTTCAGTTGTTAACGTGTTACATGGTGATGTACCACAGCTTCAGTTTGAATGTGTTACATGGTGATGTACCACAGCTTCAGTTGTTAACGTGTTACATGGTGATGTACCACAGCTTCAGTTGTTAATGTGTTACATGGTGATGATGATACCACAGCTTCAGTGTGTTAACGTTTTACAGTTGGTGTACCCCTGTTCTTCGTATGGTGTACATGTATGTACACAGCTTCAGTTGTTAACGTTGTTACATGGTGATGTACACCAGCTTCAGTTTGTTAATGTGTTACATGGTGATGTACCACAGCTTCAGTTTTTATCGTGTTTACATGGTGATGTACCACAGCTTCAGGTTAATAACTGTTATATAGGTTGAGTTACACACGCTCAGTTGTTAATGTTTACATGGTGATGTACCACAGCTTCAGTTAGTTGATTACATTGGTGTACATGGTGTTACACACAGCGTTCATTGTTTGTGTTTACATGGTGAGTCCACAGCTTCAGTTGTTAATGTGTACATGGTGATGTACCACAGCTTCAGTTGTTAATGTGTTAAATGGTGATGTACCACAGCTCCAGTGTTAATAATGTTATATGGTGATGTACCACAGCTTCAGTTGGATTATGTGTTACATTGGTGATTGTAGCCACAGCTCAGTTGTTAACGGTGTTACATGGTGATGTACCACAAGCTTCAGTTGTTAATCGTTTACATGGTGATGTACCACAGCTTCATTGTTCAGTTACACAAGTCCACAAGCTTCTTGTTAACATTTATATGGTGATGTACCCAGCTTGACATGTTGTTACATGTTATTTATGTGGTGCTATCCACATGCGCGTCAGTGTCCTAACGTATCGTTACATGGTGATGTACTCACCAGCTTCAGTTGACATGTGTCTTACTCACTGCGTTACTCCCTGTGACCTCACAGCCTTCCAGTCGTTATACTATATCTCATTAGGTTAGCTGGTTGATCATGTAATCCCTCAGGTCCTCCAACTTTGGCTCGAATCGCTGGAGTTAGACATCGGTCCGGATGCTACCACGCCTCAAGTGATAATCATGTTACCATGTGAATAACGTTATCCACAGCTTCCAGTTTAAATATCTCGTTACATGGTAATCGCTGATACCAACAGCGTACCATGCTGTTCAACGTCTCCTACACTGGCGTGAGCTACCACCAGAACACGTCAGTGTCTGTCTCACACCGCTGTCTGACCATGATTGAATGTACACACACTCCCAGTTGTCGTAATAGCTGTCTATCGATGGTATGTTACCAACAGCTTCGCACGTCCGATCCGTACTACCATAGATGCAGTACAACTCCTCTGACTCTCCTCTCCACCACAGCTATTGCAGTTCGTAAGCGGTTACATTCGGTCGACTGTACCACCAGCTTCAACGTGGTATTAACGTGTTACCATCGGTTGACGCGTATACCACCAGCTTCAGTCTGTTAATGTGTTACCATGGATAACATGTGAGTGACCACAGCTTCAGTTGTCTAATGTGGTTACTTATTGCCCGTGATGTTACCTACAGCCCTTCAGATTGTCTAATACGGTTGTTACATGCGTAGAGTACCCCAGCTTTCTAGTTGCCTACTAACAATCGTGTTACATGGCTGATCCCATCCTAGCCCACAGCATTCCAGTTTACATCTGGCTCGCTATACCTACGTGATGTAGCACAGCGTTCAGTTGATTTATGTGTTACCATATCGAGCTGAACTGTTACCACAGTGAGCTCAGTTAACTTCTAGCTACTCGTACTCCATCCCGAGATGCCGGGAAGCAACCCGCTCCACTCAGGTAAACAAGCCTGCACCTTAGCGCATGCTAGCCTAGCCTCCAGTCAGCTGCGCCACAAGTGTACTTACTAGCATCATGTTTCCACCTAATATTCTGACCAAATCACACACAGATCCCAGATAGACAATCTCAGAAATGCAAGTACTCTCAGCAGTGCATTGTGAGAGTGCCAGCGCATATTCATATTACCTGATAGTTTTAGACATATGTTGTTATCATAGGCGCAAAACTACTCACGTTTATGATATATACTAATTCAAAAGCCACGATAGATCAAAAGGAGACGCCAATCCCGCCCTATTTCAACCATAGTCATGTCTACTGCTCTGAATCTTATCAACAAATTCGACCATAAAATATAAATGTATTATAAATCAAGTCACTTATATATACTCAAGAACCAGACGAGTATCCATGGGCCAAAGAATGTGATGCCGTGGTGCTCTCAAAAGAATTGATTATATGCAGATGTTTGTCTGAAAAGATGTGTCAGTGATTTTCAGGTACATTCAACAATCATAGATTTTACATTGCGCACTACATACACTTAAGTCTCACCAAAAGCAGCATAGAACCCCCAGCTGAACAGAATCATTTTATCAGGTAGGAAAAACCTTTACGACTAAGGTGACTCATTGCATGTAATAACTATTCTTATGTACCGATAGTAATAATAGAAGTCGATACAATACACGGTGTTACTCTCGAGTCCAGAAAATGAACAGACAAAGAAATCATGTGGAATACGCGAGGCCAATATTTGCATATTATATTAAGTGTTTCGACGAGCGCGCACAAAGCACAAGCATCAGTCATTTTTATTATTAGTCTCTATTCATACAATAGACTGCATTCTCTCAGCACACCGCATTATCTCAAGCGCACGTTAGGGATAGCGTAAGTAAACCACATAAAGCTCACTCTAAACAGTTTATTTCCACTAACATTCTGCGAGAACGCCTTCACGTTCACATGATGACAGTACCTTCCCTATTAACCTGACTTGGAGGATTACTAAGCAGAACATGGGCACTGTCCATTCTGATGAGAACGGGCGTGCTTGATGTATTTCACTACATTGGGTTATGGTTGAAAAAATCATGCAATATCTGGTTTGCCTTTTATCAGCTATCCGCGCTCACACACGTACCCGTGGTTAATAAACGGAGCATCCTGTCGTGACTCTATTCTTGCTCATTAACAATATGCAATAACTATAATATACTATGGATAGAAACAAGACACCTCTATCCAAGCTTCTAAAACCGTTTGAATTATATCTGTGAGTAAAACACAAACTCATTTTGCAAGCCAAATTTCTTGTCAGAAGTGAAAATAACATCTCAAATCGCAGGCTCTGTTCCAGCCCTCCCTATCATTTTGCCTTGGATTTATGACTATACATGCACTTCATACGCCCTTCCACTAGATGTCAATAGCTGGTTGAGAGGTGAAATGGGGTCTCTAGCTCTTTTCTATGGGTGAAAAGAGGCCTCTTGGAATGACAGGACCCCAATTTCCTCTGTTCAGGATGACGCGGGATGGACATCAGCTTTGGCTTCTGAAAAGCTTTCCCTCATAGACGTGTAATATCTCCGGCTTTGATTTTATTTGATAAAAATGTGACAATATTCATCGTAAAGTATGTTTTTTCAATATAGTTTAATCAGATTATTGATTTTCTTCGGGAGTTTTTGCGCTGTTCCGTTCACTGCGTTTGTTCACGAAGGGAGAGCTTAGCGGCACTTGGCTAGTTTTGCTTGCTAATTCGTGAGGGAAAAAGGGCCATTCTAAAACCAAACAACGATGTTTCCAGACAAAGGACCCCTTGTACAACATTCTGATGGAAGATCATCAAAAGTAGGACCCATTTATGATTGCTATTCATATATCTGTCGAACATGTGTACTATTAGTAGCGCCCAGATTTTTGGGCACGCTCTCGCTATAACGTAAGCTGGATGTCGTAATGAAGTTATTTTAGAATTCTAACCCCCGGCGATTGCATTAAGAACTAGTGTATCTATCATTTCCTATACAACATGTATTTTTTAGTCATGTTTATGAATAGTTATTTGGTCAGAATAGGTGAGTTTGAAAAATATCCAGACGATTCTGGGAAAAAAGATCTACGTTAGCACAATGTATAACACTGATTTCAGCTCTAAATATGACATTTCGAACCAAAACATAAGTGTATGTATAACTGATGTTATAGACTGTTCATCTGATGAAGCTTACTCAAGGTTTAGTCAAAAAATGATATATCTTTTGCTGTTTGTTACGATCGCTAACTTTTGCTGCTGGTAAATGCTTGTGTTTTCAGGCTATTGGTGGTAAGCTATATATGCTAATATGTGTTTTCGCTGTCTTAAAACACTTAAAAAAATCTGAAATATTGCTGGATTCACAAGATGTTGTCCTTTCATTTGCTGTACACCATGCATTTTTCAGAAATGTTTTATGCATGAGTATTTAGTATTCCACGTTGGTCCTCTATACATTACTTCTGGTGCTTCGGTGCTATTTTGTGACGGAGCTGCTGCTGATGCGTTGCTAGCTGCACATGAAATAACTGATTCCTATAGCTCAAATATGCACATTCTTCGAACAAAAACATAGATTTATATTGAATAACATGTTATAAGACTGTCATCTGATGAGTTTGTTCTTGGTTAGTTTGTGTTGGTTCTGGTTAGTTTGGTTGGTTTTCTCGCAAGCTACCTGTGCTGTGAAAGAAATGTCTGTGCTTTTTTTGTATTTGGTGGTGAGCTAACATAAATATACGTTGGTGTTTTCGCTGTAAAAACATTTTAAAAAATCGGACGAATGTTTGACTGGATTCACAGATGTTTATCTTTCATTTGCATGTAGATGGACTGTTAATGTGTGAAAGTTAAATATTTCTCAAAAATATTTTTTGAATTTCGCACTCGCTACGCCTTTCAGTGAGTGTGGACGGGAGTATTACACAATACCATAATATAGGTTTGTTCGAAAATGTGCATATTTAGCGGTACAATTCGTGGTTGAACAATGTGAATACGTATCCAAACTGCCACAAATAATTATCCGGATATATTTTCTGACGCTCACATCATCTAATCAAATAACTAATCATATACTTTACTTAAAAAATACATGTTGGACAGGCAAATGAAAGATAACACTGTTCTTAATGCAACCGCTGTGTTAGATGTTTTTAAATAACCTTAGTACAGACATTAGCTTACGTTTAGTAGACAGCGTCAAAATCAGCGCCCAAGTATGCGACGACACACATTTTCGACAGAATACGAAAATACATCATAAATGGTTTCCTACTTTTGAATCTTCCATCAGAATGTTGTACAAGGGGTCTTTGTCCAGAATAATCGTTGTTTGGTTGTAGATTGCCCTCTTCATCTGTAGAACGCTGGGCAACGCTAGCCATCGGCACAGAAGTGTCCAACTGCACCAGAACGCAAACAAAGAAAATACAGAAAATCGAATAAACTGAATATAAACTGATATAAGTCGGTTTGAATATAAACTAAGTTGGATTATGTTTAACACATATATCAATAAAACAGCCGGATATATCTAACGCCTATAACGAAATCTTTTCAGAATGCAATCCAGGGGTCCCTTTCGCGCATGCAGAATAAAGGAAAGAGTCGGTCGCGGCACTCCAACAGGTCTTATTCGGCCTCAGATAGAGCGTGTACACCCCATTCCACTCTCACTGGCCTACTGAACATCTAGGGGAAGGCGTAGGCAGTGCATCTGATAGACCATAGATTCCATGCAAATTCAATAGCAGCTGACCCTGGAACAGAGCCCCCGATTTCAGATTTCTCACTTCCTGACAGGAAGTTTGCTGCAAAATGAGTTCTGTTTTACTCACAGATATAATTCAAACTGTTTTAGAAACTAGAGAGTGTTTTCTATCCAATAGTAATAATAATATGCATATTGTACGAGCAAGAATTGAGTACGAGGCAGTTTAGTTTGGGAACGATTTTTTACAAAGTGAAAACAGCGCCCTCCCCTATTGAGAAAAGGTTTTTTAATAACATGTTACATGGTTTTTCTCCAGGGTCGAAGGTTTATTACAGAGTGTGTTATGGTACTCTATGATGCTTGCTTTATCAATCACACTGATCGCTATCCAAGCGTTCAGACGTTTTTGGAAAGGAAATCACAGTAGCTTAAATAGTCAAGTGTATGTGAAAGCATTCATCATGGTTTACACCCCTGAAAAAGCTATGTTCTTCTCCTTCCCTGACTGTTCCTAAATGATTGTATTCCTAACTTAATCCGCCAAGACAATGTGCTGTAGGACGTTGATACCCAGCCAGGCTCCAAGACAATGTGCTGTAGGACGTTGGTACCCAGCCAGGCTCCAAGACAATGTGCTGTAGGATGTTGGTACCCAGCCAGGCTCCAAGACAATGTGCTGTAGGACGTTGGTACCCAGCCAGGCTCCAAGACAATGTGCTGTAGGACGTTGGTACCCAGCCAGGCACTAATGCGTCTCTCTCTCTCCTCACTGAATGAATGATAATTGGATGAAAGGGTGATAATTGTGCTCTTTACTTCACAATTTAAGTTAAATGAGGCCTAACTGAATGATAAGGAGGGTGAAGAAGTGTAATGATGAGTTTGTGTTATTCCTGTTTATCATTCAGCACATGACCACTTATGCGGCAGCATTCCTCTGGCTACTATGCAAAAACTAGTAACACAATAAAAGTACAATTAAAATATGCTATTCTGTTGTCAATGGCTGAATGGATGCCAGCAACCAGATAGAAACTGATAATGGTGCATGTGACTTCAGTTTGGAAAACCACCGATGTTCAAACCAAGTACTTCCTCAATGGCTTTCGATATCTGGAGATAAAGCCAGTCCAGCGGGGGAGCGACTGTCTGAGAATGGGCACAATACAGTGTCTGATTGTCACGTAGAGTAGGCCAGAARGCTAAACTGGAAAACCTAACCTCTATCAAAATAAAAAGATGTCAGAGCTGCAAAAGTTCTTCTGTGCAAGGGTGTTAATTTACATAGTGATTCTGGAACAAGAACAAMAGTACTGCCATCAAACGTATACCTTATGGGCCAGCTAAAAACAATGCTGCCCCATCCACAGCTAAAAACAATGCTGCCCCATCCANACAATGCTGCCCCATCCACAGCTAAACACAATGCTGCCCCATCCACAGCTAAAAACAATGCTGCCCCATCCACAGCTAAAAACAATGCTACCCCATCCACAGCTAAACACAATGCTGCCCCATTTATTTATATTAAAAAATCTGAGTTTACATTGGCGCGTTAAGTTCCAAAAACATCCGGTGATTTTGCAGAGAGCCACGTCAATTTCCAGAAATACTCATAACAAATGTTGATCAAAATTACAAGTGTTATACATGGAATTTTAGATCCACTTCTCCTTAATGCAACCGCTGTGTCAGATTTCAATAAAGCTTTACGGAAAAAGCAAACCATGCAATAATCTGAGGTCGGCGCTCAGAGCCCAATCAAGACAAAAAGATATCCGCCATATTGTGCAGTCAACAGAAGTCAGAAATAACATTATAAATATTCACTTACCTTTGATGATCTTCATCAGAATGCACTCCAAGGAATCCCAGTTCACAATAAATGTTWAAAAAAACTGATAATGTCCATCATTTATGTCCAAATAGCTACTTTTGTTAGCGTGTTTGATAAACAAATCAAAACTCACGAAGCGCATTCACTAGTTGCAGACGAAATGTCAAAAAGTTCCGTTACAGTCCGTAGAAACATGTCAAACGATGTATAGAATCAATCTTTAGGATGTTTTTAACATAAATCTTCAATAATGTTCCAACCGGAGAATTCCTTTGTATTCAGAAAAAGCAAATGGAACGGGAGCTACCTCTCATGTGAATGCGCGTGACCAGCTCCTGGCACTCTGCCAGACCTCTGACTCAATCCCCTCTCATTCAGCCCCCTTTACAGTAGAAGCCTCAAACAAGTTTCTGAAGACGGTTGACATCTAGTGGAAGCCTTAGGAAGTACAACATGACCAATATCCCACTGTATCTTCAATAGGGGCTGAGTTGAAAATCGACCAACCTCAGATTTCCCACTTCCTGGTTGTATTTTTTCTCAGGTTTTTGCCTGCCATATGAGTTATGTTATACTCACAGACATCATTCAAACAGTTTAGAAACTTCAGAGTGTTTTATATCCAAATATACTAATAATATGCATATATTAGCAACTGGGATTGCGGAGCAGGCAGTTTACTCTTGGCACCTCTGGGCACCTTATTCATCCAAGCTACTCAATACTGCCCCCAGCCATAAGAAGTTAAAATACCAAATGCTGCCCGCAGCCAGTGACGGACTTCTACGTCACACTGATACAATGAACAAAATACTGTTTTTAAATCTTGTCATAAATATATTTCCACAAATATTTTTTTTATGCAATTCATTATTTGCATATCTTCATGCACTGGTGATTTTGTTTAGGAATACAGAAAATAATTTCACTTGTGACCTGGCTGGTTATATTATTATTATTACTATTATCATCATCTGGTTCCACGCTGGGTGGTACATCTGTCAGAGAACAGGTCCCATGCTGGGTGGTACATCTGTCAGAGAACAGGTCCCATGATGGGTGGTACATCTGTCAGAGAACAGGTCCCATGATGGGTGGTAAATCTGTCAGAGAACAGGTTCCATGCTGGGTGGTACATCTGTCAGAGAACAGGTTCCATACTGGGTGGTAAATCTGTCAGAGAACAGGTTCCATACTGGGTGGTAAATCTGTCAGAGAACAGGTTCCATGCTGGGTGGGTAAAACTGTCAGAGAACAGGTTCCATGCTGGGTGGTAAATCTGTCAGAGAACAGGTTCCATGCTGGGTGGTAAATCTGTCAGAGAACAGGTTCCATACTGGGTGGTAAATCTGTCAGAGAACAGGTCCCATGCTGGGTGTAAAACTTCCCAGGACTGCTTAGGAACAGGAAGGCTGGCTTCTGCTCTGCTGATCTCCTGGTTTTGTATTTGGCTGGAATGTGGGAAGGTGATTTACTGATCGGGGTCCCAGCTAATGTTGAGCTCCCTCCCTGGGTTTCAGTTAGCTGGGCTGAAGGTGTTACGAGTCATCTCTCCTCTGATACAGTTTAAGTCAGAAGTTTACAGACACTTAGGTTGGAGTCATTAAAACTCGTTTTTCAACCACTCCACAAATGTCTTGTTAAACTATAGTTTTGGCAAGTTGGTTAGGACATCTACTTTGTGCATGACACAAGTAATTTTTCCAAACAATTGTTTAAAGACAGATTATTTCACTTAATATAAACTGTATCACAATTCCAGTGGGTCAGAAGTTTACATACACTAAGTTGACTGTGCCTTTAAACAGCTTGGAAAATTCCAGAAAATGTCATGGCTTTATAAGCTTCTTATAGGCTAATTGACATCATTTGAGTCAATTGGAGGTGTACTTGTGATGTATTTCAAGGCCTACCTTCAAACTCAGTGCCTCTTTGCTTGACATCATGGGAAAATCAAAATAAATCAGCCAAGACTTCAGAAAAATAATTGTAGACCCCCACAAGTCTGGTTCATCCTTGGGAGCAATTTCCAAACGCCTAAAGGTACCACGTTCATCTGTACAAGCAATAGAACGCAATTTGTAAGTCGCTCTGGATAAGAGCGTCTGCTAAATGACTTAAATGTAAATGTAATTATAAAGACCATGGGACCACGCAGCCGTCATACCGCTCAGTAAGGAGACGCATTCTGTCTCCTAGAGATGAACGTACTTTGGTGCGAAAAGTGCAAATCAATCCCAGAACAACAACAAAGGGCCTTGTGAAGATGCTGTAGGAAACAGGTACAAAAGTATCTATATCCACAGTAAAACGAGTCCTATATCGACATAACCTGAAAGGCCGCTCAGCAAGGAAGAAGCCACTGCTCCAAATCCGCCATAAAAACGCCAGACTACGGTTTGCAACTGCACATGGGGAAAAAGGTCGTACTTTTTGGAGAGAATTTCCTCTGGTCTGATGAAACAAAAATAGAACTGTTTGGCCATAATGACCATCATTATGTTTGGAGGAAAATGAGGCTTGCAAGCCAAAGAACACCATCCCAACTGTGAAGCACAGGGTGGCAGCATCATGTTGTGGGGGTGCTTTGCTGCAGGAGGGACTGGTGCACTCACCCAACTTATTTTGGGGAGCTTGTGGAAGGCTACCCGAAACGTTTGACCCAAGTTAAACCATTTAAAGACAATGCTACCAAATACTAATTGAGTGTATGTAAACTTCTGACCCACTGGGAATGTGATGACAGAAATAAAATATGAAATAAATCATTCTCTCTACTATTATTCTGAAATTTCACATTCTTAAAAAAAGTGGGGATCCTAACTGACCTAAGACAGGGATTTTTTTACAAGGATTAAATGTCAGGAATTGTGAAAAACTGAGTTTAAATCTATTTGACTAAGGTGTATGTAAACTTCCGACTTCAACTGTACTTAGGGTTAGGGTTTCTGTTAGCTAGGCTAAAGGTGTCACTAAATGTCCTCTGTTATTCTCCGTTTCAGCTGAAGAACAAGTTCATGAAGAAGCTTCCCCGAGACGCCGAGGCATCCAACGTTCTCGTTGGAGAGGTAGACTTCCTGGACGCCCCCTTTGTGGCATTTGTCCGTCTACAGCAGGCCGTGATGCTGGGAGCTCTTACAGAAGTCCCTGTCCCCACCAGGTTAATATATAAATGTATATGTAAACTAGAGTTTGTTACGGTTTGACATCATAGTGTAATTTCTTTGGTCTTTCATCCTCAGATTCCTGTTCATCCTTTTAGGACCCAAAGGAAAAGCCAAGTCCTATCATGAGATAGGAAGAGCTATCGCCACACTCATGTCAGATGAGGTAAGCAGAACAAGGTTTCCGAGCAATGTATTTAACCTTTACTTTTTTTTACTAGGCAAGTCAGTTAAGAACAAATTCTACCCCGGCCAAACCCTCCCTTAACCCGGACAAAGTGCACTGCCCTATGGGAAGGTATCAGCTATGATGTCAGATGAGGTAAGCAGCACAAAGCAAGGTGTCAGCTATGATGTCAGATGAGGTAAGCAGCACAAAGCAAGGTGTCAGCTATGATGTAGATGAGGTAAGCAGCACAAAGCAAGGTGTCAGCTATGATGTCAGATGAGGTAAAGCAGAGCAATGTTTCAGCTATGATGTCAGATGAGGTAAACAGCACAGAGCAAGGTGTCAGCTATGATGTCAGATGAGGTAAGCAGCACAGAGCAAGTGTCAGCTATGATGTCAGATGAGGTAAGCAGCACAGAGCAAGGTGTCAGCTATGATGTCAGTGAGGTAAGCAGCACAGAGCAAGGTGTCCAGCTGAATACATGTCTGAGTCCCTACTAAATACTATGCTGCCTGTATAAATCAGTCAGATGAATGCTATACAGGTATGATGTCTACTAGTTGAACATTCACATTCAGTCCAAACCAGCTGAGATGTTGCTGATATTCACAACTGCTTTGTTTTTTCCAGCTTTTTCTGAGAACTCACTGAGGCCCCCTACTGGGCACCAACTGCCAGCTCTCACTTCATATTTAATTTAATCAGTAGACAATTTGAACATTAACTTTCTACTTTCCAAGAGACAAAACAAACGACATAAATATGAAAATAAAAAGCCAATTCAAATCCAAGTGTTGTTGAACTGACGACTTTGTCTTATGCAGGTGTTCCATGACATAGCGTACAAGGCGAAGGACAGAGAGGATCTGCTGGCTGGCATCGATGAGTTTCTGGATGAGGTGATCGTTCTGCCCCCGGGGGAATGGGACCCGGCCATCAGGATAGAACCGCCCAAGTCTGTACCCTCTGCTGACAAGAGGTTAGCATCCATCTGCTGACATGATATGCTGTTTTATGTGTTTCTATACTATAGTCCTCTATACTGTGCTTCTCAGGAAGAACATGTACGCTGGAGGCGACAGCGGCCAGATGAACGGAAACACGCCCCATGATGGGGGAGGGGGGGGAGGGCACGCCGTGGGAGACGAGCTCAAGAAGACAGGCAGGTGAGTCAACTAATAAAACACTGTACTGATGAAGGCCATTGATGAAGGCTGAAACTGATCAAGCTTTTAATAGTTGATTGAATAAAATAATACTTTTTTAAAGGTGTGTGATCATTATCGTTTCAATGATGATAAAAAATATATACTGCTGCACCTCGACTCCCGTTTCTCAACCAATAAAATGTATGAGTCTCAGGATAGGTTAGTGAGTCAGGACAGGGCAGGAAAGGACAACCAGATTGTTTTTCTTCATGATATTCAGGTTTTGTGGAGGCCTCCTACTTGACATCAAAAGGAAAGCTCCATTCTTCGCCAGTGATTTCTACGATGCGTTCCACATCCAGGCACTGTCGGCCATCCTGTTCATCTACCTAGGAACCGTAACTAACGCCATCACCTTCGGAGGGTTGCTAGGAGACGCCACCGACAACATGCAGGTCAGGCTATCTCTTCTGTCAAGCATGTTGAGACCTTTGTTATGAACTGCATTAAACTCTTTGATTTCAGATTCCTCCCAGTTAAACTATCAGTATCTACATCCTGATAGTTTAGTTTAACGACCCTGATCTACATCCTGATAGTTTAACAACGCTGATCTACACACTGATTGTAGAACACCCCTGAACTGCATCCTGATAGTTTAAAATCCATAATCGACATAATATCACTGATAGTTTTATACCCCAAATCTACATCCTGATAGTTTGACAATCCTGATCTACATCCCGGACCCATTGTTTTATTTTTTTTCTCCTAAAATTACATACCCAAATATAACTGCCTTTAGCTCAGGACCTCAAGCAAGAATATGTATATTTTTGATAGCATTTGAAAGGAAACACTTTGAAGTTTGTGGAAATGTGAAATTAATGTTGGAGAATATATCACATTAGATCAATTTKATTTGGAATGGCAATTCAGACCAAATTAAAAGGGACTATTTATATAATTAATAGGAATTTGGAGGACAGAAATGATTAAATATTAAAGCATTAGACCTCTCACTAAAGGATTCAGTCATACAAAAGTTATACTTAAATCCGAAATGGTTCTCTAGTAAATGTGTAGGAATGTCTCACCCCATGTTCAAGAACAGCCATTTTCCCTTTTTTCAAATTACAAACCAAAACATGGGTTCATTGTTTTTCATTATCTTTTTCAAAACAGTGCGACACAAACAACGCAGAGTTACAAATGAAATACACAAACGTACAGTCAATAACACAATAGAAAAAAAGCTATATTCAGTGTGTGCGAATGAGGTAAGATTAGGGAGGTAAGGCAACAACTAGGCCATAGTCGAGAAGTAATTACAATTTAGCAATAAACACTGGAGTGATAGATGTGCAGAAGATGAATGTGCAAGCTGAGATACTGGGGTGCAAAGGAGCAAAAAATGTATATAAATAACAATATGGTGATGRGGTAGTTGGATGGGCTATTTACAGATGGGCTATTTACAGATGGGCTATTTACAGGTGCAGTGATCTGTGAGCTTAAAGTTAGTGAGGGAGATATGTGTCTCCAGCTTCAGTGATTTTTGCAATTCGTTCCAGTCATTGGCAGCAGAGAACTTGAAGGAAAGGTGGCCAAATGAGGAATAGGCTTTGGGGGTGACCAGTGAAATATACCTGCTGGAGCGTGTGCTATGGGTAGGTGCTGCTATGGTGACCAGTGAGCTGAGATGAGGCGGGGCTTCTAGTTAGGCAGACTTATAGATGACCTGGAGCCAGTGGATTTGGCAATGAATATGAAGTGAGGGCCAGCCAACGAGAGCATACAGGTCGCAGTGGTGGGTAGTATATGGGGCTTTGGTGACAAAACGGATGGAACTGTGATAGACTGCATCCAATTTGCTGAGTAGAGTGTTGGAGGCTATTTTGTAAATGACATCGCCGAAGTAAAGGATCGGTAGGATAGTCAGTTTTAAGAGGGTATGTTTGGCAGCATGAGTGAAGGGTGCTTTGTTGCGAAATAAGATGCCGGGCAGTGAGATGCCGGGCAGTGATCGGTTGAAGAGCAAGCATTTGGTTTTACTTGCATTTAAGAGCAGTTGGAGGCCACGGATGGAGTGTTGTAAGGCATTGAAGCTCGTCTGGAGGTTAGTTAACACAGTGTCCAAAGAAGGGCCAGGATGTAGATCAGTGCTACAGGGTGCAAATTTCTGTTTGAAAAAGCTATCCTTAGCTTTCCTACCTGCCTGTGTATATTGGTTCCTAACTTCCCTGAAAAGTTGCATATTGCGGGGGCTATTCGATGCTAATGCAGTACGCCACAGGATATTTTTGTGCTGGTCAAGGGCAGTCAGGTCTGGAGTGAACCAAGGGCTATATCTGTTCCAGGTTCCACATTTTTTGAACGGGGCATTCTTATTTAAGATGGTGAGAAAAGCACTTTTAAAGAATAACCAGGCATCCTCTACTGATGGAATGAGGTCAATATCCTTCCAGGATACCCGGCCAGGTCAATTAGAAAGGCCTGCTCGCAGAAGTGTTTTAGGGAGCGTCTGACAGTGATGAGGGATGGTCGTTTGACCGCAGACCCATAGCGGATGCAGGCAATGAGGCAGTGATCGCTGAGATCCTGGTTGAAAACAGCAGAGGTGTATTTGGAGGGCAGGTTGGTTATGATGATATCTATGAGGGTGCCTGTGTTTACAGATTTGGGGTTGTACCTGGTAAATTCATTGATCATTTGTGTGAGATTGAGGGCATCTAGCTTAGATTGTAGGACGGCCGGGATGTTAAGCATGTTCCAGTTTAGGTCACCTAACAGTACGAGCTCTGAAGATATATGGGGGGCAATCAATTCACATATGGTGTCCAGGGCACACCTGGGGCAGAAGGTGGTCTATAACAAGCAGCAACGGTGAGAGACTTGTTTCTGGAAAGGTAGATTTTTAGAAGTAGAATTTCAAATAGTTTGGACACAGACCTGGATAGTATGACAGAGCTTTGCAGGCTGTCTCTACAGTAGATTGCAACTCCGCCCCCTTTGGCAGTTCTATCTTGTTGGAAAATGTTATAGATAGGGATRAAAATTTCAGGATTTCTGGTGGCCTTCCTAATCCAGGATTCAGACATGTCTAGGACATCCGGGTTGGCAGAGTGTGCTAAATTAGTGAGTAAAACAAACTTAGGGAGGAGGCTTCTAATGTTAACATGCATGTAACCAAGGCTTTTACGGTTACAGAAGTCAACAAATGAGAGCCTCTGGTGAATGGGAGTGGAGCTAGGCGCTGCAGGGCCTGGATTAACCTCTACATCACCAGAAGAACAGAGGAGAAGTAGGATAAKGGTACGGCTAAAAGCTATAAGAACTGGTCGTCTAGTGCCTTCAGAACAGAGAGTAAAAGGAACAGGTTTCTGGGCGCGGAATAATAGATTGAAGGCATAATGTACAGACAAAGGTATGGTAGGATGTGAATACAGTGGAGGTAAACCGAGGCATTGAGTGACGATGAGAGAGGTTTTGTCTCTAGAGACATCGTTTACACCAGGTGAGGTCACCGCATGTGTGGGAGGTCAAACAAATGGGCATGCTAAGGCATATTGAGCAGGGCTGGAGTCTAACATAGCAGATCCATACCACATTGGCTGAGGCGGGTTGCAGGAGAGTATGTTGAAACTGAGGTAAAAAATATATACGTAATATAGACGAAGGGAAAAATATATATATACATACGACAAGACAAAGACGTCTGAACTGCTATGCTATCTTGGCTGTCATTAATATAGAGAACATAGAGAACATAACAAAATGCTATGGTAATAAAACATTTAAGTTTACACACTCACAAGAATGTCATACATGAATGTTCATTAGCTTCCCTACAGAAAAGACACAACACAACCTTCACACGTCTAGATGGCCGGGCGGGGTGGGTGTGGAGCCAGAGACAGYAGTGGGGTCAAACTGTAGAACCCAATTCCTACATTTGAATACAAAAATAGATTTTTTTCAAACAAAACTACACTACATTTTATCTCTGGGACCTTCAGGATGACAAATCATAGCAAGATTACTGAATGCAAGTACATTATTTACCTTCAGAGGTGAATGTATCAAATCAGTTGCCATGATACAAGTGTTTTGTTGTTGTGCACTATCCTCAAACAATAGCATGGTATGTTTTTTCTGTAATAGCTACTGTAAATTGGGCACTGCAGGTAAATTAACAAGAATTTAAGCTTTCTGCCCATATAAGACATGTTTATGTCCCGTAAAGTTGGCTGTTGTTTACAACGTTTTCTAGCCACAATATCGCATATTGAGCAACAACCGTTCCGGTTTAGGGACACTGATCCTGTAGATATTTTATTGTTTATATTATCTTTTATCCAGATCTAATAGCCCACCCAATCTACCTACCTCATCCCCATATTGTTTTTATTAACTTTGCTGCTCTTTTGCACCTCAGTATCACTACTTACACACCATCATCTGCTCATCATCATCTGCTCATCTATCACTCCACAACTAGCTTACCTGGTTAAATAAAGGTGAAAAAATAAATAAAAAAATAAATGTGTCATCTTCTCTTACATTAATTTCACATTTCTACAAACTTCAAAGTGTTTCCTTTCAAAAGGTAATAAGAATATGCCTATCCTTGCTTCAGGTCCTGAGCTACAGGCAGTTAGATCTGGGTATGTCATTTTAGGCAAAACATTTAAAAAAGGGTCTGATCTTTACTATCAGGATGTAGTGGGGTGTTAACCTATCAGGATGTGGATCAGGGGTGTTAACCTATCAGGATGTTGATCAGGGGTGTTAACCTATCAGGATGTAGATCAGGGGTGTTAACCTATCAGGATGTTGATCAGGGGTGTGTTTTATTTTTATTGGTGGATCAGCTTTAATATTGCAGATTGTTGCTTCCATCAATGTAATTGTCTGCATCACTTCCCCCATATACACTTCTGTAAAATATATCCACATAGAAACAGTAATAATGATATCAGACCTTCTTGTTGCGTGTCCGATAATCTACCGTTTATATAGGAGTGGTTAAAACATGCTAATAATGGTCCTCTAAGTATATCTAAAAAGGTTTGGTATACCTCCACTGGTATGCCATCCAGCCCTGGAGTTTTCCCAGCCTTAAAGGCTTTAATTGCATCAACAAGTTCCTCCTCTGTAATTTGGCCTTCACATGAGTCTTTCTGTACAGATCTTTATTTTTATAATATATTACAATGGATCTTTCTTGAATAAGTTCCTCCATTTCTTTTTCCTCTAATTTACTGAGCCTCTATGGTACAGTTTTTATGGCCATCTATCTGTACTGTTAGTCCTTCAATATCCTTTGTTCATATGCACTCTTTTGACCTAAATTGCTTTTGTTTTATAGATGAGTACTGAATTGAATGTTCTCTAAAGGCACATTTAAAAGTGTCCCATACAATAAGGGGATCTCCTGTACCTATGTTATGTCGGAAAAATGCTGTTATAAATTCTTCTGTCCTTGTTAAATCCAGTAGGCTTTGATTAAATTTCCAATATCCTCGCCCACTTGGAGTAATATATATGCCAATTATGTGATGGCCCGACTTCATTCTGTCCCCTATCAACACTTTTACTTTTGGTGCCAGAGAGAATGACATAAGAAAGTAATCAAGGCGACCAGCTTGATTAAGCCTCTGCCATGTATATCTCACTAGGTCAGGGTATTTAAGCCTCCATATATCCACTAATTCCAATATATCCATGACATTCATGAGTTCCTTAAGTGCCTGAGGGTAATAGTTTGTAGTGTGATTTCCTTTACGGTCCATAGAGGTATTTAAAACAGTATTACAATATTCCACCATAATAATAGAGTCTAGTGTGGCTTGTAGAGTTGATCAATTCTTATATATATTTTAAAAGATCAGGGGTGTAAAACTATCAGGATGTAGATCAGGGGTGTTCATTTTTTAAATGTTTTTAACCTTTATTTAACTAGGCAAGTCAGTTAAGAATAAATTATTATTCACGATGACGACCTAGGGACAGTGGGTTAAMTGGGCAGAACGACCTTGTCAGCTCAGGGATTCGATCTAGCAACCTTTCGGTTACTGGCCTAACGCTCTAACCACTAGGCTACCTGCTGGTTACTGGCCCAATGCTCTAACCACTAGGCTACCTGCTGGTTACTGGCCCAACGCTCTGACCACTAGGCTACCTTCTGGTTACTGGCCCAATGCTCTAACCACTAGGCTACCTGCTGGTTACTGGCCCAATGGTCTAACCACTAGACTACCTGCTGGTTACTGGCCCAAACGAACTAACACTAGGCTACCTGCTGGTTACTGCCCAACTGCTCTAACCACTAGGCTACCTGCTGGTTACTGGCCAACGCTGCTAACCACTAGGCTACCTGCTGTTACTGGCCCAACACTCAACCACTAGGCTACCTGCTGGTTACTGGCCCAACGCTCTAAACCACTAGGCTACCTGCTGGTTACTGGCAACTCTCTAACCACTAGGCTACCTGCTGTTACTGCCCAACGCTCTAACCACTAGGCTACCTGCTGGTTACTGGCCCAACGCTCTAACCACTAGGCTACCTGCTGGTTACTGGCCCAAAGCTCTAACCACTAGGCTACCTGCTGGTTACTGGCCCAACGCTCTACCACTAGGCTACCTGCTGGTTCTGGCCAACGCTCTAACCACTAGCTACCTGCTGGTTATGGCCCAACGCTCTAACCACTAGGCTACCTTCTGGTTACTGGCCCAACGCTCTAACCACTAGTTACCTGCTGTTACTGGCCCAACGCTCTTACCCCCCCCCTAACCTAGGCTACCTGCTGGTTACTGGCCCAACGCTCTAACCACTAGGCTACCTGCTGTTACTGGCCCAACGCTCTAACCACTAGGCTACCTTCTGGTTACTGGCCCAACGCTCTAACCACTAGGCTACCTGCTGGTTACTGGTCCAACTCCTCTAACCACTAGGCTACCTGCTGGTTACTGGCCCACGCTCTAACCACTAGGCTACCTGCTGGTTACTGGCCCAACGCTCTAAACACTAGGCTACCTGCTGGTTACTGGCCCAAGCTCTTACCACTAGGCTACCTGCTGTTACTGGCCCAACGCTCTAACCACTAGGCTACCTGCTGGTTGCGCCCCAACGCTCTAACCACTAGGCTACCTGCTGGTTACTGCCCAACGCTCTAACCACTGGCTACCTTCTGGGTTACTGGCCCAACGCTCTAACCACTAGGTTACCTGCTGGTACTGGCCAACGCTCTAACCACTAGGCTACCTGCTGGTTACTGGCCAACGCTCTAACCACTAGGCTACCTGCTGGTTACTGGCCCAACGCTCTAACCACTAGGTACCTGCTGGTTCCTGACCCAACGCTCTAACCACTAGGCTACCTGCTCGATGTAGTCAGGCTGCATATGTATCAGGGCTGTTAACTCTAGATCAGGATGTAGAGTCAGGTGTTAACCTATCAGGATGTAGATCAGGCTGTTAAATATCACGGATGTAGTCAGGGTGTTAACCTATCAGGATGTAGATCAGGGGCTGTTAAACCTATCAGGGTGTAAATCAGGGCTGTTAACCTATCAGGATGTAGATCAGGGCTGTTAACCTATCAGGATGTAGATCAGGGGTGTTAACCTATCAGGATGTAGATCAGGGGTGTTCAACTCCCTGCGGCACTCTTCTACTCTGCTTCTGTGTTAGGGTTACACTCTGTTATAATGCACTATAGATGTGTTCTAATGTTTTAAAGATCTGTTCTACTGTGTTCTACTGTTTACTCCAGGGTGTGTTGGAGAGCTTCCTGGGCACGGCAGTATCTGGAGGGATCTTCTGTCTGTTGGCTGGCCAGCCTCTCACCATCCTCAGCAGCACTGGACCTGTTCTGGTCTTCGAGAGGCTCCTCTTCAACTTCAGCAAGTTAGGATCTTCACTTTACTCCGCAATCATGGGGTTCTATCTAACCATGTACAATGATGTTGACAATCACGGGGTTCTGTCTAACCATGTACAATGACTTTGACAATCTGAAGTTCTAACTAACCATGGTTGAATTATGGTCATGGTTACTGTTGTTACAGTAACTAACACCATGGTGATTCCCTCTCCTCTCTCTATCCCTCTCTTTCTCCTCCAGAGACAATGACTTTGACTATCTGGAGTTCCGGCTGTGGATTGGTCTGTGGTCTGCGTTCTTTTGTCTGCTGCTGGTTGCTACTGACGCCAGCTACATGGTTCAGTACTTCACCCGATTCACAGAGGAGGGCTTCTCCTGCCTCATCTCCTTCATCTTCATCTATGATGCCTTCAAGAAGATGCTGAAGCTGGCCGACTACTACCCCATCAACTCTGACTACCAGATTGACTATGTCACCCAGTATGACTGTATGTGTATGGCCCCTACCATCTTAGGTAAGACCTAGCTACTAATCTACCCACTGTATGTGTATAGCCTCTACCGTCTTAGGTAAGACCTACCTACCAACTTAAGCTTTCATGGCTGGGATAGGCTTCAGAAAAGTCCTAATTGAGGAAAATGTTGGTTCCTCTGAAGTTCTTGGCTCTCTGCAGAACAGTCATCTTGTCCTTAAACCTCAGGAACTTGACCACTATCGGCCTGGGTCTGTCACCTAGGTTACAGGTATTCCAGACAAGTCGGTGCGATCCACCTGCAGCTTTTCAGTAAAGATTTTTCTCACTGAGACTCTGTTCTCATGTGAAGACTCTGGCATGTCATCCACAACAATGTTATTTCTCCTGGATTGTCCCTCTAGATAGTCTGTTTTCCCAGTCATCTGTAATCATTCACAGACAGTGCTGATGTCATCTCACGTGGACTTCCAGTTTGTTGTCATCTTGCTGAATATCTATTTCAGGAAATCCACCTTTCCTTCTGAGCAGTGCAAACTGTTTTTAAGGACCTCTCTAGCCAGATCATCCATTATTTTGTTGAGTCCATCAGTATTTGGACAAAGCTGTTAAAGTTATTTTCCTGTTGTTGTAACAACTGTTTGTAGAAGCCTTTTTGTTTGTTTAAAATATCCTTCACCTGTGATAARGAAACACTGTCTTCTCCATTACTCCCACCTCTGGCTTTGGATGCCATGGTAGCAATGTAGGCTAACGCTGGTACTCCACATAGTTCCAGACAGGGTAGGTCCTAGTGCAGATGAAAATAAACAGCAGGGATTTAGACATCCACAAGCCTGGTACAATCCATGGTCTCAGCCACAAGGGCTAACTGCGTCACGGGCTGTGTTCAAGCTGTCAAGGAAACCTGGCTAGCTTGATAGTTACTGTAGTTGCAGTTAGGCTAGCTTCTAGGCCAAGCAGCTCTTCAGACCTTCGGTTGGCATGATCCCTGGACCGATAGTAGCGGTCCCAGCAACTGAGGCTAACTGCGTCGCAGGATCCAAATTCAAAAGGTAGCTAGTAACCAAACTTTTTCAACCGAACACTTTTTCAGACTTTCAAAAACTTTCAAAACAACAAACCGGGCTCTCCCTTGTTCAAAGTTAAAAGTGTGTGTGTGTGTGTGTGTGTGTGTGTGTGTGTGTGTGTGTGTTGTGTGTGTGTGTGTGTGGTGTGTGTGTGTGTGTGTGTGTGTGTGTGTGTGTGTGTGTGTGTTGTGTGTGTGTGTGTGTGTGTGTGTGTGTGTGTGTGTCAAAAAAAGTTATTAGGTGAACAATAGGTTAAAGAAATAAAACAACAGGTAAAAAGGACAGGCTACATACAGTAGACAGGCTACATACAGTAGCGAGGCTATAAAAGTAGCGAGGCTACATACAGACACCGGTTAGTCAGGCTGATTGAGGTAGTATGTACATGTAGATATGGTTAAAGTGACTATGCATATATGATGAACAGAGAGTAGCAGCAGCGTAAAAGAGGGGTTGGCGGGTAGTGGATGGTTTTTTATTGTTTATTTCACTTTTGTATATTATCTACCTCACTTGCTTTGGCAATGTTAATATATGTTTCCCATGCCAATAAAGCCCCTTAATTGAATTGGTGGGTGGCGGGACACAATGCAGATAGCCCGGTTAGGCAATGTGCAGGAGCACTGGTAGAGGTAGTTTTGAGGTAGTATGTACATGAATGTATAGTTRWAGTGACTATGCATATAAGATAAACAGAGAGTAGCAGCAGCTGAAAAGAGGGGTTGGGGGGGGCACACAATGCAAATAGTTTGGGTAGCCATTTGATTACCTGTTCAGGAGTCTTATGGTTTGGGGGTAAAAACTGTGGAGAAGCCTTTTTGTCCTAGACTTGGCACTCCGGTACCGCTTGGTACCGCTTGCAAAATTGTCTTTGACCATTTTTTGGGCCTTCCTCTGACACCGCCTGGTGTAGAGGTCCTGGATGGCAGGCAGCTTAGCCCCAGTGATGTACTAGGCCGTACGCACTACCCTCTATAGTGCCTTGTGGTCGGTGGCCGAGCAGTTGCCTTACCAGGCAGTGATGCAACCGGTCAGGATGCTCTCGATGTTGCAGCTGTAGAACCTTTTGAGGATCTCAGGACCCATGCCAAATCATTTTAGTTTCCTGAGGGGGAATAGGCTTTGTCGTGCCCTCTTCACGACCGTCTTGGTGTGTTTGGACCATGATAGTTTGTTGGTGATGTGGGAACCAAGGAACTTGAAGCTCTCAACATGCTCCACTACAGCCCCATCGATGAGAATGGGGGCATGCTCGGTCCTCCTTTTCCTGTGGTCCACAATCATCTCCTTAGTCTTGGTTACGTTGAGGGATAGGTTGTTATTCTGGTGTTGGAGTTGTGTCTGGCCATGCAGTCGTGGGTGAACAGGGAGTACAGGAGGGGACTAAGCACGCACCCTGGGGGGCTCCAGTGTTGAGGATCAGTATGGCAGATGTGTTGTTAACTACCCTCACCACCTGGTGGCGGCCCTTCCGGAAGTCCAGTATCCAGTTGCAGAGGGAGGTGTTTAGTCCCAGGATCCTTAGCTTATTGATGAGCTTTGAGTGTACTAAGGTGTTGAACGCTGAGCTGTAGTCAATGAATAGCATTCTCACATAGGTGTTCCTTTTGTCCAGGTGGGAAAGGGCAGTGTGGAGTGCAATAGAGATTGCATCATCTGTGGATCTGTGAAATAGTCAAAATTATACTGCAGTCTGTAGTGAAACAAGTCAAATAGTCAAAACTATTTGTGACTCACCACCTGGTTTCGGTCTGATGAAGCAAACATGTGAAATGGTGTTTTTTACATTGGATAAAAGTAGAGACTCATAGCTACAAAATGTTATATCATACACTGCATTTGAGGAACAATGGGAAAGTAATTATGCTTTGAAAGGTAATCAACTTGTAAACTCACGTTTGAGAAAATCACCTGTTGAATGTTTTGGTATCTAGTGAAGAGCTCCTCTTTGTCTTAGCTTAAGACAGAAAATGGAGAGCAACACTTATGCAGTTCTACTACACAATACATTTCAGGATTACCAACGCAGACTGACGAGCTCAAATAGACAGAAGCCTGCTATGGCAGACAAATCCGAACTTCTCTCTTGGCATGTCCAGCGCACTCATTATCTCAGCCAATCATAACTAGTGGGACGGTTGCCAACTTTTTCTGTGGCTTTACCAACAAGGCTTGTAATTTAACAATTGTATTCGTATTTACAGATGGCATACAAGTTTGTTATTAAGGCACATGAAAGTTCACATGTTCCAGAAGTCATTTCTGCCCCAAAAACATATTTTGATTTWAAAAAATGTTTTACGTTCAAACAGCTCTCCTGTGAAGTCGTGGCTTGCGACATACGCCTAGTTTCCTGAATCGGGTCACATACTATAGTCTAGTGAAAAAGGTGAAATATTCAAAATGATACTGTAGCCTGTAGTGAAACAAGTGAAAATGTCAACATGATACTGTAGTAAGAAGGAAAAGGAGAAGAACAGTAATTTATTGCCCATTATCTTGCAGAGATAAAGCATGAGAAATAGTCGTAAAGATACTACAGTGAATTAGGTGGAATAGTCTCAACAATACTTTAGTAGAAGGTGATGGAAATAACCACTGTGTTGTTGATGAGGTTGGAGAGGTGTTGGTTCTTCATGTGACCACAGAGATGAACATGTTTCTGTGTTGATGAGGTTGGAGAGGTGTTGGTTCTTCATGTGAATAATGCTAACCTTAAATTAGATGCATTTTTACGATATAGGCCATTATGATTTTGTGACTGTGGTAACTAGTGGAAACCGTTGTGCCTGTTGTACACGCGTACAGTGCCTTCGGAAAGTATTCAGACCCCTTGACATTTTGTTAAGTTACAGCCTTACTCTAAAATGGATCAGAGTTTTTCCCCCTCATCAATCTACACCCAATACCCCATAATGACAAAGCAAAAACAGTTATTGTTTTTTTGTTTTTGCAAATGTATTAAAAATAAAAAAGGCTAATATGACATTTACATACGTATTCAGACCCTTCACTCAGTACTTTGTTGAAGCACCTTTGCCAGCGATTACAGCCTTGAGTCTTTAAAAAATTTTTTTTTGCATTTCTAAAAACCTGTTTTCGCTTTGTCATTATTGTGTGTAAGTAGATGGATGAGAAAAATATATATATTTTAGAATAAGGTAACTTAATAAAATGTGAAAAAAGTCAAGTGCATTCGGAAAGTATTCGGAAAGTATTCAGACCCTATCTGCCCTCTCATTGGCTAGAATGGTCCCACCTGATCTTGCCTCCTCCCAACTGCCTTCCATTTTTGAAGACATTTATTTTCATTGTTAGAGCACCCACCAGAGTATCAAATAAAATAAAATAAAATCACATTTTATTGGTCACATACACATGGTTAGCAGATGTTAATGTGACTGTTGYGAAATGCTTGTGKTTCTAGTTCCGACAGTGCAGTAATATACTGATACACACAAGTGTAAAGGAAAGGAATGAATAAGAATATGTACATATAAATATATGGATGAGAGATGGCCGAATGGCAAGGGCAGGATGCAGTAGATGGTATAGAGTACAGTATATACATATGAGATGTGTAATGTAGGGTATGTAAACAGTGCGCCCTGCGCTGCAGGGCGTAGCATTATTTAAAGTGATACATTTATTTTATTTTTTTATTTTATTATTTTAGCCCCTTTTCTCCCCAATTTTTCGTGGTATCCAATCGCTAGTAATTACTATCTTGTCTCATCGCTACAACTCCCGTACGGGCTCGGGAGAGACGAAGGTCGAAAGCCACGCGTCCTCCGAAGCACAACCCAACCAAGCCGCACTGCTTCTTAACACAGCGCGCCTCCAACCCGGAAGCCAGCCGCACCAATGTGTCAGAGGAAACACCGTGCACCTGGCCCCCTTGGTTAGCGCGCACTGCGCCCGGCCCGCCACAGGAGTCGCTGGAGCACGATGAGACAAGGATATCCCTACCGGCCAAACCCTCCCTAACCCGGACGACGCTAGCCCAATTGTGCGTCGCCCCACGGACCTCCCGGTCGCGGCCGGCTGCGACAGAGCCTGGGCGCGAACCCAGAGACTCTGGTGGCGCAGCTAGCACTGCGATGCAGTGCCCTAGACCACTGCGCCACCCGGGAGGCCCAGTGATACATTTCTTACATCCAATTATTCATTATTCAAGTGGCTAGAGAGTTGAGTCAGTATGTTGGCAGCAGCCACTCAATGTTGGTGATGGCTGTTTAACTGTCTGATGGCCTTGAGATAGAAGCTGTTTTTCAGTCTCTCTGCTTTGATGCACCTGTACTGACCTCGCCTTCTGGATGGTAGTGAGGTGAACAGGCTATGGCTCAGGTGGTTGTTGTCTTGATGATCTTTATGGCCTTCCTGTGACATCGGGTGGTGTAGGTGTCCTGGAGGGCAGGTAGTTTGCCCCCGGTGATGCGTTGTGCAGACCTCACTACCCTCTGGAGAGCCTTACGGTTGTGGGCGGAGCAGTTGCCGTACCAGGCGGTGATACAGCCAGACAGGATGCTCTCGATTGTGCATCTGTAAAAGTTTGTGAGGGTCTTAGGTGGCAAGCCAAATTTCTTCAGCCTCCTGAGGTTGAAGAGGAGCTGTTGCGCCTTCTTCACCACGCTGTCTGTGTGGGTGGACCATTTCAGTTAGTCCGTGAGGTGTACGCTGAGGAACTTAAAACGTTCCACCTTCTCCACTACTGTCCCTACAATGTGGATAGGGGGGTGCTCCCTCTGCTGACTATCAGGTCAATATAATGGATAATCTGTGAGGCTAGTCTGATCCTGAATAATTACATTTGTATTCTGTCCCATGGTGCTTTGCCAGGTTGGTTGCTGTTGAAGGGGTCAATGGTGGCGATGCCAGGTTGGGTTTCTGTGAAGGGGTGATGGTGGGATGCCAGGTTGGTTGCTGTTGAAGGGGTCATGGTGGGATGCCAGGTTGGTTGCTGTTGAAGGGTCATGGTGGGATGCCAGGTTGGTTTCTGTGAAGGGGTGATGGTGGGATGCCAGGTTGGTTGCTGTTGAAGGGGTCATGGTGGGATGCCAGGTTGGTTGCTGTTGCAGGGGGCATGGTGGGATGCCAGGTTGGCTGCTGTTGCAGGGGTCATGGTGGGGTGCCAGGTTGGTCGCTTCTCTTGGTCATGGCCTTTAACTCTTGAAGTAAAATTCATGTCTTAACATCTAGATTATTTCTGAGACTGATTTGTTCTCTTGATGTCCTCCAGAAAACAGTACGGAGGTGTTTGGAGATCCTCTGGATGCTGAGAGCACTGCTGTCTGGTACTTCAACAACACTGATCTAGTAAGTCCCCCAAACCCAAACCCCTAACCCMAAACTCATAAACAGAACAAGGGGACCAAATAATACGTCGAAAGGGGCATTTTGTTTTGTTGTCTCTACAGGACCTCTTCATATTGTTTTTGTCCCTACAGTCTTCATATTGTTTTGTTTCTACAGCCTCTCAAATTGTTTTGTTTCTACAGTCTCTCATATTGTTTGTTTCTACAGTCTCTCATATTGTTTTGTCTCTACAGCCTCTCATATTGTTTTTTTCCCTACAGTCTCTCATATTGTTTTGTCCCTACAGTCTCTCATATTGTTTTGTTTCTACAGCCTCTCATATTGTTTTGTGTCTCTACAGCCTCTCATATTGTTTTGTCTCTACAGCCTTCATTTGTTTTTCCCTACGGTCTCTCATATTGTTTTGTCTCTACAGGCCTCTCATATTGTTTTGTTCTACAGCCTCTCATTTGTTTTGTCTCTACAGCCTCTCATTTAGTTTTTGTTCCCTACGGTCTCTCATATTGTTTGTCCTACAAGCCTCTCATATTGTTTTGTCCCTACAGTCTCTCATATTGTTTTGTCCCTACGGTCTCTCATATGTTTTGTCTCTACAGCCTCTCATATGTTTTGTCCCTACAGCTCTCATATTGTTTTGTTTCTACAGCCTCTCATATTGTTTTGTCTCTACAAGCCCTCATATTGTTTTGTTCTACATCCTCTCATATTGTTTTGTTTCTACAGCCTCTAATATTGTTTTGTTTCTACAGCCTCTCTATTGTTTTGTCCCTACAGCTCTCATATTGTTTGTTTCTACAGCCTCTCATATTGTTTTGTCCTACAGGTCATATTGTTTTGTCCCTACAGCCTTCATATTGTTTTGTCCCTACAGCCTCTCATATTGTTTGTTCTACAGCTCTCATATTTTTTGTCCCTACGGCTCTCATATTGTTTTTGTCCTACAGGCTCATATTGTTTTGTTTCTACAGCCTCTCATATTGTTTTGTCCTACAGGTCTCTCATATTGTTTTCCTACAGGCTTCATAGTTGTTTGTTTCTACAGCTCTCATATTGTTTTGTCCCTACAGCTCTATATTGTTTTGTTTCTACAGCCTCTCATATTGTTTTGCCCTACCGGGTCTCTCATATTGTTTTTGTCCCTACAGGCTCATAATTGTTTTGTCCTACAGCCTCTCATAATTGTTTTGTTTCTACAGCTCTCTCATATTGTTTTTTGATTATGCTACAAGCCTGGTTTAAGTGCTTCACTTATTGTTTTACTACCAACAGTCGGTCCATTATAGTGTCTCTTGTAACTTCCACATACACAG
>NW_019942674.1:215898-236678 GCF_002910315.2 Salvelinus sp. IW2-2015 | reverse complement strand
TGTCCCTACAGCCTCTCATATTGTTTTGTCTCAGCCACAGCTCTCTTTTCTCATATATGTTTTGTCCCTACAGCTCTCATATTGTTTTTTTCTACAGCCTCTCATATTGTTTTGTCCCTACAGTCTCTCATATTGTTTTTGTCCCTACAGTCTCTCATATTGTTTTGTCCCTACAGGCTCATATTGTTTTGTCTCTACAGCCTCTCATATTGTTTTGTCCCTACAGTTCTCTCATATTGTTTTTGTCCCTACAGCCTCTCATATTGTTTTGTCCTACAGTCTCTCATATTGTTTTGTCCTACAGTCTCATATTGTTTTGTTTCTAACAGTCTCTCATATTGTTTTGTCCCTACAGTCTCTCATATTGTTTTGTCTTCTAAAGTCTTCATATTGTTTTGCTTCTACAGTCTCTCATATTTTTTGTTTCTACAGGTCTCTCATATTGTTTTGTCCCTACAGTCTCTCATATTGTTTTGTTTCTCAGTCTCTCATATTGTTTTGTCCTCACAGCCTCTCATATTGTTTTGCCTCACAGTCTCTCATATTGTTTTGTTTCTACAGTCTCTCATATTGTTTTGTTCCCTACAGGCTTCATATTGTTTTGTCTCTACAGCCTCTCATATTGTTTTGTCCCTACAGCCTCTCATATTGTTTTGTCCCTACAGCCTCTCATATTGTTTTGTCCTACAGTCTCTCATATTGTTTTGTTTCTACAGTCTCTCATATTTTTTTGTCCCCTACAGGCTCATATTTTTTGTCTCTACAGCCTCTCATATTGTTTTGTCCCTACAGTCTCTCATATTGTTGTTCCTACAGCCTCTCATATTGTTTTGTCCCTACAGTCTCTCATATTGTTTTGTCCCTACGGCCTCTCATATTGTTTCTGTTCTAAAGCCTCTCATATTGTTTTGTCCCTACAGCCTCTCATATTGTTTTGTCTCTACAGCCTCTCATATTGTTTTGTCCTACAGCCTCTCATATTGTTTTGATTCTACATCCTCTAAGTCAATGATTTATATCTTCAGTCTCTAACATTTTGTTTTGTCTCGTCATCGTCCCATATTGTTTTGTCTCTACATCTCTCATATTGTTTTTGTCCCTACAGCCTCTCATATTGTTTTGCTCTACAGCCTCTCATATTGTTTTGTCCCTACAGCCTCTCATATTGTTTTGATTCTTACATCCTCTAAGTCATATTGATTTTATATCTTCAGTCTTCTAAGCCATTTGTTTTGTCTCGTCATCGTCCCATATTGTTTTTTACAGCCTCTTCATATTTTTTGTCTCTACATCCTCTCATTATGGTTGTCCCTACAGTCTCTCATATTTTTGTTCTACATCTCTCATATTGTTTGTCCCTACAGTCCTCTCATATTGTTTTGTCTCTACAAGCCTCTCATATTGTTTTGCCCTACAGCCTCTCATATTGTTTTGTCTCTGCATCCTCTGTCATTTTGATTTATATCTACAGTCTCTAAGCCACATACAGTGGGGAGAACAAGTATTTGATACACTGCCGATTTTGCAGGTTTTCCTACTTACAAAGCATGTAGAGGTCTGTAATTTTTATCATAGGTACACTTCAACTGTGAGAGACGGAATCTAAAACAAAAATCCAGAAAATCACATTGTATGATTTTTAAGTAATTCATTTGCATTTTATTTGCATGACATAAGTATTGATCACCTACCAACCAGTAAGAATTCCGGCTCCACAGACCTGTTCGTTTTTCTTAAGAAGCCCTCCTGTTCTCCACTCATTACCTGTATTAACTGCACCTGTTTGAACTCGTTACCTGTATAAAAGACACCTGTCCACACACTCAATCAAACAGGACTCCAACCTCTCCACAATGGCCAAGACCAGAAGCTGTGTAAGGACATCAGGGATCAAATTGTAGACCTGCACAAGGCTGGGATGGGCTACAGGACAATAGGCAAGCAGCTTGGTGAGAAGGCAACAACTGTTGGCGCATATTAAGAAAATGGAAGAAGTTCAAGATGACTGTCAATCACCCTCGGTCTGGGGCTCCATGCAAGATCTCACCTCGTGGGGCATCAATGATCATGAGGAAGGTGGAGTGACAGCCCCAGAACTACACGGCAGGACCTGGTCAATGACCTGAAGAGAGCTGGGACCACAGTCTCAAAGAAAACCAATAGTAACACACTACGCCGTCATGGATTAAAAATCCTGCAGTGCACGCAAGGTCCCTCTGCTCAAGCCAGCGCATGTCCAGGACCGTCTGAAGTTTGCCAATGACCATTCTGGATTATCCAGAGGAGGAATGGGAGAAGGTCATGTGGTCTGATGAGACAAAAATAGAGTTTTTTGGTCTTAACTCCACTCGCCGTGTTTGGAGGAAGAAGAAGGATGAGTCAACCCCAAGAACACCATCCCAACCGTGAAGCATGGAGGTGGAAACATCATTCTTTGGGGATGCTTTTCTGCAAAGGGGACAGGACGACTGCATCGTATTGAGGGAGGATGGATGGGGCATGTATCGCGAGATCTTGGCAACAACCCTCTTCCCTAAGTAAGAGCATTGAAGATGGGTCATGGCTGTGTTTCCAGCATGACAACGACCCGAAACACACAGCCAGGGCAACTAAGGAGTGGCTCCGTAGTAAGAAGCATCTCAAAGGTCCTGGAGTGGCCTAGCCAGTCTCCAAACCTGAACCCAATAGAAAATCTTTGGAGGGAGCTGAAAGTCCGTATTGCCAGCGACAGCCCCGAACCTGAAGATCTGGAGAAGGTCTGTATGGAGGAGGAGTGGGCCAAAATCCTGCTGCAGTGTGTACAAACCTGGTCAAGAACTACAGGAAACGTATGATCTCTGTAATTGCAAACAAAGTTCCAAGTAGTGCTGTAAAGTGCAAATAAAAGAAATGTAAATGTTTCTGTACCAAATATTAAGTTCTGCTTTTCTGATGTATCAAATACTTATGGTCATGCATAAAATGCAAGTGAATTTACTTAAAAATCATACAATGTGATTTTCTGGATTTTTGTTTTAGATTCCGTCTCTCACAGTTGAAGTGTACCTATGATAAAAATTACAGACCTCTACATGCTTTGTAAGTAGGAAAACCTGCAAAATCGGCGCAGTGTATCAAATACTTGTTCTCCCCACTGTAGTTATGTCTTTATAGCCTCTAAGTCATATAGTCTCATATTGTTTTGCCTCTACAAACTGTAAGATATATTGTTTTATCTCTACATCTTCTAGGTCATATTGTCTTGTCTCTACATACTCTCAAATAGTTTTGTCTTTTCAGCCTCTAAGTCATATTGTTTTGTCTCTGCATTCTCTGAATAGTTTTGTCTTTTCAGCCTCTAAGTCATATTGTTTTGTCTCTACATCCTCTGAATAGTTTTGTCTCTACAGCCTCTAAGTCATATCGTTTTGTCTCTCCATTCTCTGAATAGTTTTGTCTCTACAGCCTCTAAGTCATATTGTTTTGTCTCTGCATTCTCTGAATCCCTGTTTGTGTGTCCGCAGCCTCTGAATGCCACGTGGTCGTCCCTGTCTAAGAAGGATTGTCTGAAGTATGGAGGAGAGCTGGTGGGGAAGGCATGTAAATATGTTCCTGACATCACTCTGATCTCCTTCATCCTTTTCCTGGGAACCTACACTACCTCCATGATGCTGAAGAAGTTCAAGACCAGTCCTTTCTTCCCTACATGGGTCAGTACTTAACCCTTAACCTAACCCTAACCCTATTGTACACACCTAACCCTACCCCTACTGTACACACCTTACCCTAACCCTACTGTACACCCCTACCCCTAACCCTACTGTACACACCTACCCCTAACCCTATTGCACACACCTACCCCTAACTMTATTGCACACACCTACCCCTAACCCTACTGTACACCCCTACCCCTACCCCTACTGTACACACTTAACCCTACCCCTACTGTACACACCTACCCCTGATATTGTGAATGTCATTGTACATGTATATCTCTGTGTAGGTAATGTTTGTAACCATAATCTGTGCTTGGTTACATGTGTGTTTCTCTCTGTGTAGGTGAGGAAACTAATCAGTGACTTTGCCATTATTTTGGCCATCCTGATCTTCTGCGGTGTGGACATGCTAGTAGGAGTGAACACTCCCAAGCTCATAGTCCCAACTGAGTTCAAGGTACGGCTAATTTCAGATGCATATCTACATTACTCATATACCACATATTTGTTTTAAATGTACGTTAGATACAATTTCTAATATTGCATGGTGTTTGTGTGTGTGTCTGGGTAAACATACAGTATATATACACGTGTATGTTTTTACTTGTTGCTGTATGTTGTTACCTGTTGCGGCGTGTTGTTACCTGTCAATGTGTGTTACTTGTCTTTGTGTTGTTACCTGATTGGAGTCCACCTGTGGTAAATTCAATTGATTGGACATTATTTGGAAAGGCACACACCTGTCTATATAAGGTCCCACAGTTGATAGTGCACGTCAGAGAAAAAACCAAGCCATGATGTCGAAGGAATTGTCCGTAGAGCTACGAGACAGAATTGTGTCGAGGCACAGATCTGGGGATTGAAGCATCGAAGGTCCCCAAGAACACACTGCCCTCCATATTTCTTAAATGGAGAAGTTTGGAACCACCAAGACTCTTCCTAGAGCTGGCTGCCTGGCAAAACTGAGCAATTGGGGGAGAAGGGCCTTGGTCAGGGAGTTGACCAAGAACCCGATAGTCACTCTGACAGACCTCCAGAGTTCCTCTGTGGAGATGGGAGAATCTTCCAGAAGGACAGCCATCTCTGCAGCACTCCACCGATCAGGCCTTCATGGTAGAGTGACCAGATGGAGGCCACTTAGTAAATGGCACATGACAGCCCGCTTTGAGTTTGCCAAAAGGCACCTAAAGACTCTCAGATCATGAGTAACGAGATTTTCTGGTCTGATGAAACCAAGATTGAACTCTTTGGCCTGAATGCCAAGCGTCACGTCTAGAGGAATACTGGCACCATCCCTACGGTGAAAAATGGTGGTGGCAGCATCATGCTGTGGGGATTATTTTCAGTGGCAGGGACTGGGAGACTAGTCAGGATCGTGGGAAAGATGAAAGGAGCAAAGTACAGAGAGATCCTTGATGAAAACCTGCTCCAGAGCGCTCAGGACCTCAAACTGGGGACGAATGTTAACCTTCCAACCTTTTTATTTTATTTAACCTTTATTTAACCAGGTAGGCTAGTTGAGAACAAGTTCTCATTTACAACTGCAACCTGGCCAAGATAAAGCAAAGCAGTTCGACACAAACAACAGAGTTACACATGGAATAAACAAGCGTACACTCGATAACACAATAAATAATCGTCCTCAGATAATCGCATGGTTTGTTTTCGCCGTAAAGCCTTTTTGAAATCTGACACCGGATTAACAAGAAGTTAAGCTTTATTTTGATGTTTTACACTTGTGATTTTACGAAAGTTAAATATTTATTATACTGTAGTTTGAATTTCGCACTCTGCAATTTCACCGGATGTTGGCCAGGTGGGACGCTACCATCCCACCTGCCCATAAGAAGTTAAGTGTCCAAAAGAAGGGCCAGATGTATACAGAATGGTGTTGTCTGTGTAGAGGTGGATCATGGAATCACCCACAGCAAGAGCAACATCGTTGATATATACAGAGAAAAGAGTTGGCCCTAGAATTGAACCCTGTGGTACCCCCATAGACTGCCAGAGGTCCGGACAACAGGCCCACCGATTTGACACACTGAAATCTGTCTGAGAAATAGTTGGTGAACCAGGCGTGGCAATCATTTGAGAAACCAAGGCTGTTGACTCTGCCGATAAGAATGTGGTGATTGACAGAGTCGAAAGCCTTGGCCAGGTCGATGAAGACGGCTGCACAGTACTGTCTTTTATCGATGGCGGTTATGACATCATTTAGTACCTTGAGCGTGGCTGAGGTGCACCCGTGACCAGCTCGGAAACCGGATTGCACAGCGGAGAAGGTACGGTGGGATTCGAAATGGTCAGTGATCTGTTTATTAACTTGGCTTTCGAAGACCTTGGAGAGAGGCAGGGCAGGATGGATATAGGTCTATAACAGTTTGGGTCTAGAGTGTCACCCCTCATTACCAGTTGAACAGACTGGTAATAGGGGTTGCAACATTTGCGGCGGATCATTATAGAATGAGAGGGTCCAGATTGTCTAGCCCAGCTGATTTGTACGGGTACAGGTTGTGCAGCTCTTTCAGAACATCTGCTTTCTGGATTTGGGTGAAGGAGAAGCTGGGGAGGCTTGGGCAAGTAGCTGCGGAGGGTGCGGAGCTGTTGGCCGGGTTTGGGGTAACCAGGAGGAAGCATGGCCAGCTGTAGAGAAATGCTTATTGAAATTCTCGAATATCTTGGATTTATCGGTGGTGACGGTGTTACCTAGCCTCAGTGCAGTGGGCAGATGGGAGTGTCACGAACGGTCTCGAAGCCCGTAACAAGAAGGGAGACAACGTGGAGAAAAGGAATGACAAAATATATTTATTAACTAAGGTAACCTATATACAAATAAACAATAGTGTGTCTGCATGGAGAGAGTCCCCAAATGAATGTGGAAGAGGTCTATTTATGCTGGGCCCAGGTGTTTCCCATGTCGCTGACGACCCTCCCGGCTCCGCCCACCGACATCCTAATAAGGAAACAAGAGCAAAGTGAGAGAATACGGCAGACAGAGTGGATTTATCGGTGGTGACAGTGTTTCCTAGCCTCAGTGCAGTGTGCAGTTGGGAGGAGGTGCTCTTATTCTCCATGGACTTCACAGTGTCCTAAAACGTTTTGGAGTTAGAGCTACAGGATGCAAATTTCTGTTTGAAAAAGCTAGCCTTTGCTTTCCTGACTGACTGCATGTATTGGTTCCTGACTTCCCTGAAAAGTTGGATATCGCTGGGACTATTCGATGCTAGTGCAGTACACCACAGGATGTTTTTGTGCTGGTCGAGGGCAGTCAGGTCTGGAGTGAACCAAAGACTAAATCTGTTCTTAGTTCTACATTTTTTGAAAGGGGCATGCTTATTTAGGATGGTGAGGAAATTTATTTTAAAGAACGACCAGGCATCCTTGACTGACGGGATGAGGTCTATATCCTTCCAGGATACCTGGGCCAGGTCAATTAGAAAGGCCTGCTCGCAGAAGTGTTTTCGGGAGCGTTTGACAGTGATGAGGGGTGGTCGTTTGACCGCGGACCAATAGCGGATGCAGGCAATGAGGCAGTGATCGGTAAGATCCTGATTGAAAACAGCAGAGCTGTATTTGGAGGGCAAGTTTAGAGTTGTACCTGGTGGGTTCCTTCCTTAATTTGTGTGAGATTGAGGGCATCTAGTTTAGATGGTAGGACTGCCGGGTTGTTAAGCATATCCCACTTTAGGTCACCTAGCAGTACGAACTCGGAAGATATTTATCTCTGAATACCCGAAGCACACAGTCTAGACAACGCAGGAGTGGCTTCGGGACAAGTCTCTGAATATCCTTGTGTGTCCAGCCAGATCCCTGACTTGAACCCGATCAAACATCTCTGGAGACACCTGAAAATAGCTGTGCATTGACGCTCCCCATCCTATCTGACAGAGCTTGAAAGGATCTGCAGGAAACAATGTGAGAAACTCCCCAAATACAGATATGCCAAGCTTTTGGGGTCATACCCAAGAGAGACTCAAACATGTAATTGCTGCCCAAGGTGCTTCAACAAAGTACTGAGTAAAGTGTCTGAATATTTATGTAAATGTGATATGTTTTTGCCCCGTCATTATGGATATTGTGTGAACATTGATGGGGGAAAAAACGATTTAATCAATAAAAACAAGGTTGTAACATCACAATGGGCAAAAATGAATAAAAGGTGGCGGAGAGATGACTGCCTTTTTACGGGCTCTTAACTTCTCTAGGGTTTGTGGAGACGGTAGCGTTCCACCTCGTAGCGTCCCACCTCGTCAACAGCCAGTGAAACTGCAGGGCACCAAATTCAAAAACAGAAATCCCATAATTTTAATTCCTCAAACATACAAGTATTTTACACCATATTAAAGCTACACTTTGTAAATCAGCCAAAGGTGTCCGATTTAAAAAAGGGTTTACGACGAAAGCACACCAAACGATTATTTTAGGTATGAGCCATGTCACAGAAAAAGACAGCCATTTTTTCAGCTAGAGAGAAAATAACAAAAAGCAGAAATAGAGATAAAATTAATCACTAACCTTTGATGATCTTCATCAATGACACTCATAGGACTCCATCTTACACAATACATGTATTTTTGTTCCGGTAAAGTTCATATTTTAATCCAAAATCTGAGTTTAGGCAAACGCACTGTCTCACCTGGCAAAAAGCCTGAGAAATGCAGAGCGCCATATTCAAAATAATTACTATGAAAATTACTATAAATCAAACTTTCATTAAATAACAGATGAAAGATTACCAAATTAAAGCTAAACTGGTGTGTGAATCCAGCCAACATGTCAGAATTCAAATAGGCTTTTCGGTGAAAGCATACGATGCTATTATCTGGAGTATAGAACATTGTAACAAAGAGAGAAGCATATTTCAAGCCTGCAGGCGCGACACAAAACACAGAAATACAAATATAATATCATGCCTTACCTTTGACGAGCTTCTGTTGTTGGCACTCCAATATGTCCCATAAACATCACAAATGGTCCTTTTGTTCGATTAATTCCCGTTGATATATATCCAAAATGTCCATTTATTTGGCGCGTTTGATCCAGAAAAACACAGGTTCCAACTTGCTCAAACGTGACGACAAAATATCTCAAAGGTTACCTGTAAACTTTGCCAAAAAATATCAAACTACTTTGTAATACAACTTTAGCTATTTTTTAACGTTAATAATCGATAAAATTGAAGACGGAGTGATCTGTGTTCAATACAGCATTAAAACCAAATGTAGCATGCCTTCTCGACATGCGCTTCAATCAAACAGGACACCTGGAGTGACTCGACTTCTTACTTGTCTGTGTGTTATCACTTGTCTGTGTTATTATTTGCTGTGTGTTATTACTTGTCTGTGTTATATTACTTGACTATGTGTGTTGTTACTTGTCTGTGTGTTATCACTTGTCTATGTGTTGTTACTTGTCGATGTATGTTTTTGAAAGCCCTGCTCTCTGTTCCTCCCCTCCAGCCAACGAGCCCCAACCGTGGCTGGTTTGTTCCCCCGTTCGGAGGCAATCCTTGGTGGGTGTACGTGGTGTCAGCACTGCCTGCCCTGCTGTCACCATCCTACTCTTCATGGACCAGCAGATCACCGCTGTCATCGTCAACAGGAAGGAGCACATGCTGAAGGTTGGACAGGGCAGGTTTTCAGTAGTCTGAAGGTAGGACAGGTCTCAATAGTCTGAAGGTAGGACAGGACAGGGTCTCAATAGTCTGAGGTGGACAGGGTCTCAATAGTCTGAAGGTAGGACAGGGTCTCAATAGTCTGAAGTAGGACAGGACAGGGTCTCAGTATCTGAAGGTAGGACAGGGTCTCAATAGTCTGAAGTAGGACGGAACAGGGTCTCAATAGTCTGAAGGTAGGACAGGACAGGTCTCAATAGTCTGAAGGTAGAACAGGGTCTCAATAGTCTGAAGGTAGGACAGGGTCTCAGTAGTCTGAAGGTAGGACAGGTCTCAGTAGTCTGAAGGTAGGACAGGGTCTCAGTAGTCTGAAGGTAGGACAGGTCTCAGTAGTCTGAAGGTAGAACGGGGTCTCAATAGTCTGAAGGTAGGACAGGGTCTCAGTAGTCTGAGGTAGGACTAGGACAGGGTCTCAATAGTCTGAAGGTAGGACAGGACGGGTTCAGTAGTCTGAAGGTAGAACAGGGTCTCAATAGTCTGAAGGTAGGACAGGGTTCTCAGAGTAGTCTGAGGTAGGACAGGACAGGGTCTCAATAGTCTGAAGGTAGGACAGCAGTTCTCAGTAGTCTGAAGGTAGGACAGGAAGGGTCTCAGTAGTCTGAAAGGTAGGACAGGACAGGTTCTCAGTAGTCTGAAGGTAGGACAGGACAGGGTCTCAATAGTCTGAAGGTAGGACAGGCGGGTCTCATAGTCTGAAGGTAGGACAGGACAGGGTCTCAACAGTCTGAAGGTAGGACAGGACAGGGTCTCAGTAGTCTGAAGGTAGGACAGGACAGGTCTCAGTAGTCTGAAGGTAGGACAGGACAGGTTCTCAGTAGTCTGAAGGTAGGAAGGACAGGGTCTCAGTAGTCTGAAGGTAGGACAGACAGGTTTCAGTAGTCTGAAGGTAGGACAGGACAGGTCTCATAGTCTGAAGGTAGGACAGGGTCTCAAAGTCTGAAGTAGGACAGGACAGGTTCTCAGTAGTCTGAAGGTAGACAGGACAGGTTCTCATAGTCTGAAGGTAGGACAGACAGGTTCTCAGTAGTCTGAAGGTAGGACAGGACAGGTTCTCAGTGAGTCTGAAGGTAGGACAGGACAGAGTCCATAGTCTGTAGGTAGACAGGGTCTCAGTAGTCTGAAGTAGGAAGGACAGGTTCTCATAGTCTGAAGGTAGGACGAGACAGGTCTCAGTAGTCTTGAAGGTAGGACAGGACAGGTCTCAGTAGTCTGAAGGTAGGACAGGACAGGGTTCTCAGTAGTCTGAAGGTAGGACAGGACAGGTCTCAGTAGTCTAGGTAGGACAGGACAGGGTCTCAGTAGTCTGAAGGGTAGGGACAGGTGCTCAGTAGTCTGAAGGTAGGACAGGGTCTCAGTAGTCTGAAGGTAGGACAGAGACAGAGGTCTCAGAGTCTGAAGTAGGACAGGACGAGGTCTCAGTAGTCTGAAGAGGACAGGACAGAGTCTCCAATAGTCTTGTAGGATAGGTAACCAGGGTCTCACGTAGTCTGAAGGTAGGACAGGGTCTCAGTAGTCTGAAGGTAGGACATCACAGGGCCTCTGTGTGTTTTATAACGTCTGCTGTCCTCTAACAGAAAGGTGCAGGCTACCACCTGGACCTGTTCTGGGTTGCGGTTCTGATGATTGTGTGTTCCTTCATGGGGTTGCCATGGTACGTGGCGGCAACGGTCATCTCAATCGCTCACATAGACAGTCTGAAGATGGAGACAGAGACATCCGCCCCTGGAGAAATGCCCAAGTTCCTGGGAGTGAGGTGAGCATGATGACGCATAAGATCTCCACCTCATAGCATTTACTATATCAAATCAATTTTGATTTGTCACATGAGTCGTATACAACAGGTGTAGACTAGTACTGTGTCAATGTGCAACGGTACTAGGTACTTGAGGTAGATATGTACATATAGGTAGGTGTAAAGTGACTAGACAACAGGACAGATAATAAACGGTAACAGCAGTGTTAATTCAAATAGTTAGTGCATAAAGTGTCAATGCAGATATTCCAGGTAGCTATTGATTAACTATTTATCAGTCTTGGGGGTAGAAGCTGTTCAGGGTCCTGTTGGTTGCAGACGTAGTGCATCGGTACCTCTTGGTGTGCGGTAGCAGAAAGAACAGTCTATGACTTAGGTGGCTCTAGTCTTTGAGAGACTTTAGGGCCTTCCTCTGACACTGCCCAGTATATAGGTCCTGGATGTAAGGAAGCTTGGCCCAGTGATGTACTGGGCCGTGCGCACCATCCTCTGTAGCGTCCTACGGTCGGATGCCGAGCAGTTGCCATACCAAGCGGTGACGCAACTGGTCAAGATGCTCTGAATGGTGCAGCTGTAGACGCCAAGTCTTTTCATCCTCCTGAGGGGGAAGGGGCATTGTTGTGCCCTCTTCATGACTGTGTTGGTGTTTTTGGACTATGATAGTTCCTTAGTGATGTGGACACAGAGGAACTTGAAGCTCTGCACCACTACAGCCCATCAATGTGGATTGGGGCGTGCTTGGCCATCCTTTTTCCTGTAGTCTACGATCAACTCCTTTAGCTTGCTGACGTTAAGGGAGAGGTTGTTATCCTGGCACCACACTGCCAGGTCTCTGACCTTCTCCCTGTCRTCTGCAAAACTTAATGATGGTGTTGGAATCGTGCGCTGCCAAGAAGTCGTGGGTGAACAGGGAATACAGGAGGGGACTAAGCAGGGGTGGGGGGTCAGCATGGAGGATATGTTGTTACCTACCCTCACCACCTGGGGCCGGCCCATCAGGAAGTCTAGGATCCAGTTACAGAGGTAGGTGTTTAATCCCAGGGTCCTTAGCTTAGTGATGAGTTTGGAGGGCACTATGGTGTTAAATGCTGAGCTGTAGTCAATGAACAACGTTATCACACAGATTGTCCTTTTGTCCAGGTGGGTGACGGCAATGTGGCGTGCAGTAGAGTTTGCATCATCTGTGGATCTCTAGGGGTGGTATGGAGACTGGAGTGGGTCCAGGGTGTCTGGGAYRATGGTGTTGATGTGAGCCATGACCAGCCTATCAAWGCATKTCATGTCTACAGATGGGAGTGCTACGGGCAGTAGTCATTAAGACAGGTTACTTTGGTGTTCTTGTGCACAGGGACTAAGGTGGTATGCTTGATTTGCCAGATGGAGTGCACAGGGACTAAGGTGGTATGCTTGATTTGCCAGATGGATCGAGGAGAGGTTTGTATGCGTCTCTGTGTGTGGAAGGTGGTCTAGTGTTTTTTCCCCTCTAGCTACAAAGGTGACATGCAGGTAGAAATGAGGTAAAACGGATTTCATTGTCCTGCATTAAAGCGGCTCTGGGTGAGCATTTTCTTTTTCCTCATGGCCCTAAGACCGTTGAGTGCGGTCTTATCCGGCTATAATTTTTGGGTGGTAAATCGACAGCTACGAAAAATATAGATGAATCTCTATTGGTTACTGTGTGTGTGTGTGTTGTGTGTATAACCAACTATGTGTATGTTTTCCCTAGGAGCAGAGAGTCACTTGGTGTGTGTGTGTGTGTGTGTTGTATAACCAAGCTATGTGTATGTTTTCCCTAGGAGCAGAGAGTCACTGTGTGTGTGTGTGTGTGTGTGTATAACCAAGCTATGTGTATCTTTCCCTAGGAGCAGAGTCACTGTGTGTGTGTGTGTGTGTGTTTGTATAACCAAGCTATGTGATGTTTCCCTAGGAGCAGAGAGTCACTGGTGTGTGTGTGTGTGTGTGTGTATAACCAAGCTATGTGTATCTTTTCCCTAGGAGCAGAGAGTCACTGGTGTGTGTGGGTGTGTGTGTTTGTATAACCAAGCTATGTGTATGTTTTCCCTAGGAGCAGAGAGTCACTTGTGTGTTGTGTTGTGTGTTGTTTTATAACCAACTTGTGTATGTTTTCCCTAGGGAGCAGAGAGTCACTGGTGTGTGTGTGTGTTGTATAACCAAGCTATGTGTATCTTTTCCCTAGGGAGCAGAGAGTCACTGGTATGTGTGTGTTCATTCTGACGGGCTGTCTGTCTTTATGTCTCCCATCCTCAAGGTATGTACCTACCTACTGGACGCTGTAGACTGTAGCTGTAATGTAGACGACTGTAGACCGTAGACTGTAGCTGTACTGTAGACTACTGTAGACTGTGGCTGGGCTGTATTGCAGACTACTGTAGACTGTAGGCTTAATGTAGACGACTGTAGACCGTAGACTGTAGCTGTACTGTAGACTACTGTAGACTTTAGATTGTGGCTGTACTGTAGACTACTGTAGACTTTAGATTGTAGGATGTACTGTAGACTACTGTAGACTTTAGATGTAGGCTATACTGTAGACTACTGTAGACTTTAGATTGTAGGATGTACTGTAGACTACTGTAGACTTTAAGATTGTAGCTATACTGTAGACTATGTAGACTGTAGACTACTGTAGACTTTAGATTGTAGGATGTACTGTAGACTACTGTAGACTTTAGACTGTAGCTGTACTGTAGACTACTGTAGACTTTAGATTGTAGAATGTACTGTAGAATACTGTAGACTTCTAGATACTGTAGACTTTAATTGTAGCTATACTGTAGACTACTGTAGACTTAGACTACTGTAGACTTTAGATTGAGCGATACTGTAGACTACTGTAGACTTTAATTGTAGGCTGTACTGTAGACTACTGTAGACTTAGATTGTAGGATGTTACTGTAGACTACTGTAGCTGTCTGTAGAACTCTGTAACTTTAGACTACTGTAGACTTTAGATTGTAGCTTACTGTAATACTGTAGGATGTACTGTAGACTACTGTAGGATGTACTGTAGACTACTGTAGACTTTAATGTAGCTTACTGTAGACTAACTGTTAGATGTTACTGTAGACTACTGTAGGACTGTACTGTAGACTACTGTAGACTTTAGACTACTGTAGACTTTAGATTGTAGGCTGTACTGTAACTACTGTAGGATGTACTAGACTACTGTAGGATGTACTGTAGACTACTGTAGACTTTAGATTGTAGGCTGTACTGTAGACTACGAGTAGAATGTACTGTAGACTACTGTAGGAGTACCTGTAGACTACTGTAGACTTTAAACTACTGATACTAAATTGAGCTTTTCTTACATGTAAGCATCTTTATCTGTTTACGACCCTTATACTTTATAAAGGTACATTCCTCTAAATCACGTTGAGTTTAATACTGATCTTTGACATTTAATCTACTTTAGACTTTTAGATTAGCTAACCAATATTACTTGATACACTTACGTAACTCTTTATATTATGTCTTAGGCTATACTAGCTAGCACTTACATGAGATCTTTTAGGATTGGATAAACCATATACTGTTTTAGTTCCATTCTTAGAACTTTAGCATTCGCAGGCCCAGGTACTCGTTGAACCTTCGTCAGGAAAGCATAGGCTGTATACGTTTTTAGATCCTTTTACTGTAGACTTTCAGATTTGACTCATCTTGTTACTGGTAGACATGATCATAGTTGCTTATACTGTAGTTAAAGAACTCCGTAGACTGTAGATTGCTGTAGCTCCCTTTAACTAGGGAGTCTTGTATCTCTGTAGCGACGTTTGGAGTAAACCATTTATTCTTGTTCTATAGCGACCACAATGTCTGGTAGACCCCCCCACTCAATTTTTCTGACACCCAGTGGTTTTTTACTCTTAGTCAATAGTGATTGTCATTAAATACAAGTATAAACATATTGACTCACTAATACTTCGACACATGTTTGTACAGTGGCTCTTTCGTAAGTACTCTAGACTGTAACTGTAATGTGAAAGACAATCTACATTCGTTTGAATAACGGAGTCTTATTGAACACTGATAGAACTGTAGGTTTAACAAGGTTAGCCCAACTGCTTAACGAACCAAAGTTGTTACTGTTACAGAAAGCTTTGTTCCAGTAAACATTTCTTTAGACACAGATTAATCGACAATTGACTTTTTTTTTTTATTTATCTTGTACTTCAACATAGGAACCATTGTTTTTGTTTTACTTATGAAATTTTCTTTAAAAAACATCAATAAACATTTTCTCCTTTGTCATGATAACATGGGTTTTTTTACCAAAGAGATCTTTTTTAACCATAGTTTTCCTATTATCCCCTCCAGTGAGCTTTGTAATACAAAGCTTCTAGATATCTTACGTGGCAACCTCAGTATTGTTTTTCTTTTTTTGTTAGTAAGAACCCTGTCCATAGCTGTTAACCTAGAGTTCTTTGTAGCTTTAGTACACACCTGTAGGCTGTAGAGACCAAAATACCCCAGCCATCTTTTGCTGAGTTTACCAACTGTCACTGTTTTCTTATACTCTATTTTTTAGATATCGTACCAGGTAGACGTGTAGAAAATGCACTTGTTAGCATCTGTTATCACTGTTTAGAATTACATTTAGACCTTTTATTACATGGTAAAAATGCTGACTGATATGACTGTAACCACTGGATAGAACTGTACTGTAACCTTAGACGTAGAATGTTACTGTAGAATGTATGCAGACTGTAGGCATGTAATTAACTGTAATTGGTAAGAATTACTTCTGTAGACTGTAGAATTACTGTAGACAGACTGTAATTACTGTAGACTGTAGATTACTGTAGACTGTAGAATGTAGATTACTGTATAGATGTAGATCTTAGAAGTACTGTAGATGTTTTTAGAATGTACTGTAGACTATTAGAATTTTTATGATAGACTGTAGAATGTAAGAATGTACTTAGACAGTTGAATGACCTGTAGACTAGACTGTAGAATGTACTATAGACTGGTGGCTGTACTGTATACTTTTGTAGACCACAGACTGTAAAATGTACTGTAGACTACAGTAGACAATGGAATGTAGACAGTATAGTGTACTGTAGAATACTGTAGGCTGTACTATAGACCATAGACTGTAGACTGTATGCTGTACTGCAGACTAGTGTAGAGTGTAGAATGTACTTTAGATTACTGTAGACTGTAGACTGGTGGCTGTAGACAATAGGCAGTACTGTGGACTGTAAAACAAGAATAAAAACTCTGTTTGTCTTCAAGTTCATCCCCATGCCAGTGCTGTATGGCGTGTTCCTCTACATGGGCGTGGCCTCTCTTAACGGAGTACAGGTATTGGCTGATCAGGACCTGAGGGAACCAATGCCTGCATGTCACATTTACAGTTAGATTAGTTACATGTAGCAGAGGCTCTTATACAGAATGATTTACAATATGGACTAAACTGAAAATACGTAATAGGAGCTTTCTGACTAGGCCTTTGGGTGTCTTTCTCTCTCTCTCTCCCCCACCTCCCCCTCCATCTCTCTCTCATCTCTCTTTCTCCACCCATCCCCTCTATTACTCTCTCTCCACCCCTCCCCTCCATCTCTCTCTCATTTCTCTCTCTCCACCCATCCCCTCTATTACTCTCTCTCCCCCACCTCCCCCTCCATCTCTCTTCCTCCCCCTACCCTTCCCTCCATCTTTCTCTCTCTCTCTAGTTCATGGACCGTCTCCAGCTGCTCCTGATGCCAGCTAAGCACCAACCTGACCTTGTGTACCTGCGCCATGTTCCTCTGAGGAAGGTCCACCTGTTTACCTTCATCCAGATCCTGTGTCTGGCGCTGCTCTGGGTCCTCAAGTCCACCGTGGCCGCGATTATCTTCCCTGTCATGGTGAGTCTCCTCATCGTAATGACCAGCTAGCTTCAGATCCGGCCTCTGGTAGTTCTGTTTATGTGCGTGCGTGTGTGTTAACGTCTCCTGTGGTGTCAGATCCTGGCCCTGGTGGCGGTGAGGAAGACGATGGACTACATGTTCTCTCAACACGAGCTGAGCTTCCTGGATGATGTCATCCCTGAGAAGGACAAGAAGAAGAAGGAGGACGCTAAGCAGAAGAAGAAGATGAGGAGCATTGACAGTGACATAGAGGATGTGAGCATTTAAAAACATTTACAATGTTCTAGATCAGCAGTTAGATTCTACCAATGTTCTAAATCAGTGAAAGGTTCTACCAACATTATAGATAAGTGTTACATTCTACCAACATTCAAGTTCAGCGTTAGATTCTATCATTGTTGTAGATCAGATTTAGATTCTATCATTGTTCTAAATTAGGGTTAGGTTCTATCATTGTTGTAGATCAGATTTAGATTCTATCATTGTTCTAGATCAGTTTTAGGTTCTATCATTGTTGTAAATCTGGGTTAGTTTATATCGTTGTTCTAAATCAGGTTCTATCATTGTTGTAGATCAGGGTTAGGTTCAATCATTGTTCTGGATCAGCTTTAGATTCTATTATTGTTCTAGATCAGTGTTATGTTGTATCATTGTTGTAAATCATCAGCTTTAGATTCTATCATTGTTGCAATCCAAAATTAGGTCCTATCATTGTTGTAGATCAGCTTTAGATTCTATCATTGTTCTAGATTAGGGGTTAGGTTCTATCATTGTTGTAGATCAGGGTTAGATTTTATCATTGTTCTAGATTAGGGTTAGGTTCTATCATTGTTGTAGATCAGGGTTAGGTCCTATCATTGTTGTAGATCAGCCTTAGATTCTATCCTTGTTGTAGATCACCTTTAGATTCTATCATTGTTCTATATTAGGGTTAGGTTCTATCATTGTTGTAGATCAGGGTTAGGTTCAATCATTGTTCTAGATCAGGGTTAGATCTATCATTGTTGTAATCAGCTTTAGATTATATCATTGTTCTAAATCAGGATTAGGTTCCATCGTTGTTCTAGATCAGTGTTATGGTGTATCATTGTTCTAAACCAGGATTAGGTTATATCATTGTTCTAAATAAGGGTTAGGTTCTATAATTGTTCTAAATCAGGGTTAGTTTCTATCATTGTTCTAAATCAGGGTTAGGTTCTATAGTTGTTCTAAATCAGGGTTAGGTTCTATCGTTGGTCAAAATCATGGTTAGATTAAATCATTGTTGTAGATCAGGATCAGATTATATCATTGTTGTAGATCAGAGTTAGATTCTACCATTGTTCTAAATCAGGGTTAGATTCTGTAATGTTTCTAAATCAGGGTTAGTTTCTATAGTTGTTCTAAATCAGCGTTAGGTTCTATCGTTGGTCAAAATCAGGGTTAGATTAAATCATTGTTGTAGATCAAGATCAGGTTCTATCAGTGTTGTAGATTAGGTTTAGGTTCTATCATTGTTCTAAATCAGGGTTAGGTTATATCGTTGTTCTAAATCAGGGTTAGGTTCTATCGTTGTTCTAAATCAGGGTTAGGTTCTATCATTGTTGTAGATCAGCTTTAGATTCTATGATTGTTATAAATCAGATTTTGATTCTATAATGTTTCTAAATCAGGATTAGGTTCTATCATTGTTGTAGATCAGGGTTAGGTTCTATCATTGTTGCAGATCAGATTAATATTCTATCAATGTTCTAAATCACGATTAGGCTCAATCATTGTTCTGGATTATATTTAGGTTCTATCATTGTTGTAGATCAGTTTTAGATTCTATCATTGTTCTAAATCAGGATTAGGTTCTATCGTTGTTCAAGATCATGGTTAGTTTATATCATTGTTGGAGATCAGGGTTAGGTCAATCATTTTTCTGGATTTGGGTTAGATTCTATCATTCTTTTAAATTTACATTTTACATTTAAGTCATTTAGCAGACGCTCTTATCCAGAGCGACTTATAAATCAGGATTAGGTTCAATCATTGTTCTAGATTAAGGTTAGGTTCTATCATTGTTGTAATCAGTTTTAGATTTTATCATTGTTCTAAATCAGGATAAGGTTCTATCATTGTTTCTAGATCAGGGTTAGGTTCTATCATTGTTGGAGATCAGAGTTAGGTACTATTATTGTTCTTGATCAGTGTTATGTTGTATCATTGTTTCATATCAGCTTTAGATTCTATCATTGTTCTAACTCAGGATTAGACTCAGTCATTGTTCTAGATTAGGGTTAGTTTCTATCATTGTTCTAAATCAGCTTCAGATGTCATCATTGTTCTAAATCAGGTTTAGTTTCTATCATTGTTCTAGATCAGTGTTATGTTGTATCAGTGTAGAATCTAAAGCTGATATGCACGTGTCACTTTCCTGACCTGTTTTCTGTTTAGTTTTGTGTGTTAGTTGTCAGGACGTGATTTGGGTGGCATTCTATGTTTCTCGTTTGCTGTGTTGTTTTTGGGTGCTGGTATGGCTTTAATTAGAGGCAGGTGTTGGCTTCTCTAATTAAGAGTCATATTTAGGTAGCTGTCACAGTGTTCGTTGTGGTGATTGTCTTCGGTCTGTGTATTGTTTGCACCATACGGGACTGTTCGGTTTGTTCGTATTGTGTAGTTTTGTTATTCGTGCGTTCTTCTTGTTTTAATGTAAGTTCGTCGATAGGTTGTCTACACGTTTGTTGTTTTGTGTTATTAGTTAAGTTCGTGTTTTCGTTTAATAAATATGTGTTAAACTCCACTGCGCCTTGGTTCGATAATACTCCTCCTTTTCGTAGAAGAGGAGGGACGCGTTACAGAATCACCACCAATCTCCAGACCAAGCAGCGGAGTAAACGGAGTAAGGACAGGAAAAGAAGGAGGAATGGACTTGGACAGATTATGGACGGGAAAGGTTGCTACACATGGAGAGACCTGGCTGGTAGGATCGCTCCATGGAAGCTGGAGGACTGAGGAGAGCAGAGCTACCGGAGAGAGGAACCGGAGTTATGAGGGATGCGTTGCACGGAAGCCAAAAAGCCGTGAGTAAACCAAAAATTCTTGGGGGGGGCTAGAGGTAGTGGGCAAGGGCAGGTAGGAGACTGCGCACTTCCAGGCTTACCGTGGAGAGCGGGTCGGGCAGGCGCCTGTGTTACGCAGTAGAGCGCACGGTGTCTCTGTACGTGTGCATAGCCCGTGCGGGTTATTCCACCTCCCCGCACTGGTAGGGTAGATTGGGCATTGAGCCAGGTTGTCATGAGGCCGGCTCAACGCGGTCTGGTCTCCAGTGCGTCTCCTCGGGCCGGATACATGGACTGCCTTACGCATGGTTTTCGCGTCGCCTACACAGCCCGGTGCGGGTTATTCACTCCCGATGGCGGGCGACCGGAGATATCAACCAGGTAGGTTGGGCAGGCTCAATGCTCAAGAGAGTCAGTACGCTGCACGTCCGGTATTTCCGGCGCCACCGTCGCCAGCCTAGTACTACAGTGCACACTACGCACTAGGCTACCAGTGCATTTCCAGAGCCCTGTTCTTCCTCCAGCACTCTCCCTATAGTGCGTGTATCAGTTCGGTCCAGTTCGGCCCACCACGCACTAAGCACCTGTGGTCTCCTAATCCTGTCACACTGTCACTTCTCCGTACTAGTCCTGAGGTGCGTGCTCAGCCCGGTGCCACAGTGCGGTACTACGCACAGGTTAGAGTACGCTTTGAGAGTTCAGTGTGCCCTGTCCCTGCTCCCACTAGTATGAAGTGCGTGTCCTTAGCCCACAAGGTCG
>NW_019942674.1:209476-210620 GCF_002910315.2 Salvelinus sp. IW2-2015 | reverse complement strand
TTCTATCATTGTTCTAGATTAGGGTTAGTTTCTGTCATTGTTGTAGATCAGGGTTAGGTTCTATCATTGTTCTACATCAGCTTTAGATGCTATCATTGTTCCAAATCAGCGTTTGGTTCTATTATTGTCGTAGATCAGGGTTAGATTCCATCATTGTTCTAGATCAGCTTTAGATACTATCATTGTTCTAAATCAGGGTTATGTTCTATCATTGTTCTATATCTGGGTTAGGTTATAATCATTGTTCTAGATCAGGGTTAGGTTCTATTATTGTTGTTGTTCAGGGTTAGGTTCTATTTTTGTTGTTGTTCAGGGTTAGGCTCTATTTTTGTTCTAGATCAGCTTTAGATTGTATCGTTGTTTTAGTCAGGGATTAAATTAAATCAAATTGTATTTGTCACATGCGCCGAATACAACATGTGTAGACCTTACAGTGAAATGCTTACTTACAAGCCCTTAACCAACAATGTAGTTTTAAGAGAAAAAACGATATAAAAATGTTTTTACAAATAATTAAAGAGCAGTAGTAAAGCTATGTTATATCATAAATATAGATCTACTACCATTCTAGATCAGCATTATATTCTACTAACATTCTAGATCAACATTATATTCTACTAACATTCTAGATCAGCATTATATTCTACTAACATTCTAGATCAGCATTAGAATCAACTAACATTCTAGATCCACATTTAATTCTACTAACATTCTAGATCAACATTTAATTCTACTAACATTCTAGATCAGCATTATATTCTACGACCATTCTAGATCAGCATTATATTCTACTAACATTCTAGATCAACATTTAATTCTACTACCATTCTAGATCAGCATCATATTCTACTACCATTCTAAATCAGCATTATATTCTACTTCCATTCTAGATCAGCATTATATTCTACTAACATTCTAGATCAGCTTTAGAATCAACTAACATTCTAGATCAGCATTTAATTCTACTAACATTCTAGATCCACATTAGATTCTACTACCATTCTAGATCAGCATTAGAGAATGTTAGTTAGAATCTAATGCTGATTAGAATGTAGTAGAATCTAATGTGAGTCTAGAATGGTAGAGAATTCTAATGTGATCTAGAATAGGTAGTTAGAATCTTAATCTCTGACATCCTCCTCTT
>NW_019942674.1:196091-208815 GCF_002910315.2 Salvelinus sp. IW2-2015 | reverse complement strand
GATCAGCTTTAGAATCAACTAACATTCTAGATCCACATTAGATTCTACTAACATTCTAGATCCACATTAGATTCTACTAACATTCTCGATCAGCTTTAGAATCAACTAACATTCTAGATCAGCATTTGATTCTACCAATGTTCCAGATCAGCATGAAAGGGATTGTTCACCCAAATTACAAAATGGCGTCTTTGCCCTGTAAGCAGTGTATGGACAAAGTATGACAGAAATCTGTGATTTAGTTTAGTTTCCACGTGCTAACGTTTTAGCATTGGCATGAATCCAATTCATGTCATGGGACCGATATTAGCATTTTTCGCACATGTCCAAATCATCTGACATGATTGTGCAGGTCAACAAAGTCGCTTATAGATGATTCGAACATGATGAGCAGATTATTTGTATATATGTCCCATGACTTGAATGGGATTCATGTCACAAATGCTAAAATGTTAGCATGTGGAAACAGTGCCAGGGGAACTGAACAAAAGCATGGATTGCTGTCATACCTTGTCTATMGACTGCTTACATGGTAAGGAAACAAATGTGTCATTTTCTCATTTGGGTGAACTATCCCTTTAAGTTCTRACAATGTTCCACACTGAACAATAATATAAGCTTAACATGTAAAGTGTTGGTCCTATGTTTCATGAGCTGCAATAAAAGATCCCAGACATTTTACATACGCACACATTTGTTAACGTCCCTGTTAGTGAGCAGTTCTCCTTTGCCAAGRTAATCCATCCACCTGACAGGTTGTGGCATATCAAGAATCTGATTAAACAGCATGATCATTACACAGGTGCATCTTGTGCAGGGGACAATAAAAGGCCATTCTAAAATGTGAAGTTTTGTCACAAAACACAATGCCACAAGTTTTGATGCAATTGGCATGCTGACTGCAGGAATGTCCMCCAGAGCTGTTGAAGAATTGTATGATCATTTCTCTACCATAAGCCGCCTCCAACATTGTTTTAGAAAATGTGGCACTATGTCCAAACGGCCTCACAACTGCAGACAACGTGTATGCCGTTGTGTGGGCGAGTGGTTTGCTGATGTCAACGTTGTGAACAGAGTGCCCCATGGTGGCAGTGGGGTTATGATATGGGCAGGCATAAGCAACGAACAACGAACACAATTGCATTTTATCAACGGCAATTTGAATGCACAGAGATACTGTGACGAGATCCTGTGACGAGGCCCATTGTCGTGCCATTCATCCTCCGCCATCACCTCATGTTTCAGCATGATAATGCACAGCCCAATGTCGCAAGGATCTGTACAAAATTCCTGGAAGCTGAACATGTCCCAGTTTTTCCATGGCCTGCATACTCACCAAACGTGTCACCCATTGAGCATGTGTGGGATGCTCTGTATGACAGCGTGTTCCAGTTTCCACCAATATCCAGCAACTTTGCACAGCCATTGAAGAGGAGTGGGACAACATTCCACAGGCCACAATCACCAACCCGATCAACTCTATGTGAAGGAGATGTGTCGTGTGTTTCTGATCCCCTAACTCGTTTGGAAGGTTTCTGTGACCAACCGTCAGTCGTGAAATCCATAGATTAGGACCTAATGAATTCATCTCAAATGACTGATTTCCTTAAATTAACTGTAACTCAGTAAAATCTTTGAAAATGTTGCATGTTGTTTTTATATTTTTGTTCAGTATAGATTAACGGTAGATTCTACCAACATTCTAGATCAGTGTTAGGTTCTACCACCGTTCTAGATGGTCAGCTTTCTCTTGGGTTTAATCCTTTTCTCTTATGTCTTACTGTGTTCTGTTGTTCAGCTGAGTTAGACTGTAGCATCACAGCACCAGAGAAACACAGTTAGACTGTAGCATCACAGCACCAGAGAAACACAGTTAGACTGTAGCATTCACAAGCACAAAGAAAACACCAGTTAGACTGTAGCATCACAGAGCACCAAGAGAAACACAGTTAGACTGTAGCATCACACAGGAACACACAGCAAACACAGGGAGAACACAGGTTAGACTGTAGCATCAAAGCACCAGAGAAACACAGATGTAATCATCACATCACGGACCAGAGAAACAACAGACTGTTCATCACAGGACCAGAGAAAACCAGCTAGACTGTTTCAATCACAGGACCAGGACACACACAGTAGAAAAAACTGTGCATCACAGGACCAGAGAAACAAGTTAGTGTGTATCATCACAGGACCAGAGAAACACAGTTAGTGTTCATCACAGGACAGTGAAACACAGTTAGACTGTAGCACATCACAGGACCAGAGAAACACAGTTAGTGTATCCTCACAGGACCAGTGAAACACAGTTAGACTGTAGCATCACAGGACAGAGAACACAGTTAGTGTGTATTATACAGGACCAGAGAAATGCAGCAGCGCAGCAGAGAACTGTCAACTTGGAATTCAGTCAGATTGAAATGGAACCACAGAATCACATGTTGCCTGATTGTTCACAACACACCCGAGCAGGAAATGACGGACGTCATGTCTTTAAAATGTCTCTCCTGAATGCTATTTCTCTAGAGGCCAGACTACTCTAAAATGAGAATGTTGCTATGTCACTACAGTCAGGTTATCTGTTTATGTCCTCGTCGAGAGTATCTGTTGCTATGTCCCTACAGGTCCAGGTATTGTTGCTATGTCCTACAGGCAGAGTATCTGTTGCTATGTCCCTACAGGTAGAGTATTGTTGTCTGCTTATGTCCCCTAACAGTCAGAGTAATCTGTTGCTATGTCCCTAGATAGTCAGAGTATCTGTTGCTATGCTCCTCACAAGGGAGTCAGAGTATCTGTTGCTATGTCCCCTACAGTCAGAGTATCTGTTGCTATGTCCCCTACAGTCAGAGTATCTGTTGCTATGTCCCCTACAGTCGGAGTATCTGTTGCTATGTCCCCTACAGTATGATTATATGTTACTATGGCCCATACAGTCAGATCATCTGTTGCTATGTACAGTCAAAGTATATGTTGCTATGTGCAGTTAGACTATGTTACTCTGTCCCCTACGGTCACTATCTGTTGCTATGTCCCCCACAGTCTGACTTCCCCTACACTGAGAATGTCCCCAGCATTAAGATCCCCATGGACATGATGGAGCAGGAACCTTTCTTAGGTGATAAAGCATCCGACAGTGAGTAGAGCTGTCCTGTCTGACCGACCGACGGATGGAACAACCCCCTCTTCCTCCTTCACTCCTACTCTGCTCTGCAGTTTCTCTCTCTCTGCCTTCAGTTTTTAGTGGGGGAGGTGTCCGTCTGTCACTTCCTGATTCTCTCTGCATGACTCTAAGTCTCTTTCTCTCTCTCTCTCTCTCTCTCTCTCTCTCTCTCTGTTGTCTCCCATCTCCCTCTCTTTTTCTCACTCTCTCTCTCCCGCTCTCTCAATTCAATTCAATTTAAATTTAAAGGGCTTTATTGGCATGGGAAACTTGTGTATATATTGTCAAAGCAAGTGAAATAGATAATAAACAAAAGTGAAATATACAATAAAAAATTTACAGTAAACATTACACAAAAGTTCCAAAAGAATGAAGACATTTCAAATGTCATTATGTCTATATACAGTGTTGTAATGATGTGTAAATAGTTAAAGTACAAAAGAGAAAATCTATAAACATAAATATGAGTTGTAATTACAGTGGTGTTTGTTCTTCACTGGTTGCCCTTTTCTTGTGGCAACAGGTCACAAATCTTGCTGCTGGGATTGCACACTGTGGTATTTCACCCAATAAATATGGGAGATCATCAAAAATAGATTCTTTGTGGGTCTTTCTAATCTCAGGGAAATATGTGTCTCTAATATGGTCATACATCTCGCAGGAGGTTAGGAAGTGCAGCTCAGTTTCTACCTGATTTTGTGGGCAGTGTGCACATAGCATGTCTTCTCTTGAGAGTCAGGTCTGCCTACGGCGGCCTTTCTCAATAGCAAGGCTATGCTCACTGAGTCTGTACATAGTCAAAGCTTTCCTTAATTTTTGGTCAGTCATAGTGGTCAGGTATTCTGCCACTGTGTACTCTCTGTTTGGGGCCAAATAGCATTCTAGTTTGCTCTGTTTTTTTGTTAATTCTTTCCAATGCGTCAAGTAATTATCTTTTTGTTTTCTAATGATTCGGTTGGGTCTAATTGTGTTGCTGTCCTGGGGCTCTGTGGGGTCTGTTTGTGTTTGTGAACAGAACCCCAGGACAGCTTGCTTAGGGGACTCTTCTCCAGGTTCATCTCTCTGTAGGTGATGGGTTTGTTATGGAAGGTTTGGGAATTGCTTCCTTTTAGGTGGTTGTAGAATTTAATGGCTCTTTTCTGGATTTTGATAATTAGTGGGTATCGGCCTAATTCTGCTCTTCGTGCATTATTTCGTGTTTTACGTTTTACACCGAGGATATTTTTGCAGAATGCCTTCATTTGGTGTTTGTCCAATTTTGTGAATTCTTGGTTGGTGAGCAGACCTCACCAACTATAAAGGGCAATGGGTTCTATAACTGATTCAAGTATTTTTAGCCAGATCCCAATTGGAATGTCGAATGATATGTTCCTTTTGATGGCATAGAAGGCCCTTCTTGATTGGGGACAGAAGCACCAGATCATCAGCAAACAGTAGACATTTTACTTTGATTTCTAGTCAGGTGAGGCCAGGTGCTGCAGACTGTTCTAGTGCCCTTGCCAATTCATTGATTTATACAGTATGTTGAAGAGGGTGGGGCTCAAGCTACACACTGTGAGGCACGCAATAGATATTTTTCTTTATTTTTACTCTTTTCTGCATTGTAGAATAATAGTGAAGACATCACAACTATAAAATAACACCTGCCTTCCGCGTGTCCCGTATTCTGTAGTACAGACATGGCCTGCTCTCCCTTATGTAAGGAATTAGGCACTTTCTCATGTTTACTATAATATGTATTGTAGACTGCACAGTAGCCTAATAAACAAATAAACACATTTCGTTAACCTCACTAGGGTATGTGGGACGGTACCGTCCCACCTCGTCAACAGCCAGTGAAACTGCAGGGCGCCAAATTTAAAACAACAGAAATACCATAAWTTAAATTCCTCAAACATACAAGTATTTTACACCATTTTAAAGATACACTTGTTGTAAATCCAGCCAAAGTGTCCGATTTSAAATAGGCTTTACGACGAAAGCACACCAAACGATTATGTTAGGTCAGAGCCAAGTCACAGAAAAAGACAGCCATTTCTCCAGCCAAAGAGAGGAATAACAAAAAGCAGAAATAGAGATAAAATTAATCACTAACCTTTGATCTTCATCAGATGACACTCATAGGACTTCATGTTACACAATACATGCATGTTTTGTTCGGTAAAGTTCATATTTATATAAAAAAATCTGAGTTTAGGCGGAACGCTACTGTCTCACTTGGCAAAAAGCCAGAGAAAATGCAGAGCGCCAAATTCAAATTAATTACTATAAAAATTACTATTAAAATCAAAATTTCATTAAATCACACATGAAAGATACCAAATTAAAGCTACACTGGTTGTGAATCCAGCCAACATGTCAGAATTCAAATAGGCTTTTCGGCGAAAGCAAACGATGCTATTATCTGAGGATAGCACTATTGTAAACAAAGAGAGAGAAGCATATTTCAACCCTGCAGGCACGACACAAAACGCAGAAATAAAAAATATAATTCATGCCTTACCTTTGACGAGCTTCTGTTGTTGGCACTCCATTACATCCCATAAACATCACAAATGGTCCTTTTGTTCGATTAATTCTGTCGATATATATCCAAAATGTCCATTTATTTGGCGCGTTTAATCCAGAAAAACACCGGTTCCAACTTGTGAAACGTGACTACAAAATATCTCAAAGGTTAGCTGTAAACTTYGCCAAAAAATGTCAAACTACTTTTATAATACAACTTTAGGTATTTTTTTACGTAAATAATCGATAAAATTGAAGACGGGATGATCTGCGTTCAATACAGGATTAAAACCAACTGTAGCTAGCTTTCTGGTCACGCGCTTCTAACAAACAGGACACTTCGAGTGACCCTCATTCAAGATGGCCGTACTTCTTCATTACACAAAGGAATAACCTCAACCAATTTCTAAAGACTGTTGACACCCAGTGGAAGTGGTAGGAATTGCAAGAAGGTCCCTTAGAAATCTGGTTTCCCAATGAAACCTTATTGAAAAGAGAGTGACCTCAAAAAAAAAATGGAATGGTTTGTCCTCGGGGTTTCGCCTGCTAAATAAGTTATGTTATACTCACAGACATGATTCAAACAGTTTTAGAAACTTCAGAGTGTTTTCTATCCAAATCTACTAATAATATGCGTATCTTATTTTCTGGGGATGAGTAGCTGGCAGTTTAATTTGGGCATGCTTTTCATCCAAAATTCCGAATGCTGCCCCCTACCCAAGAGAAGTTAATAAAATAATGATAAATAAATACTTTTTCAAAATGCAGATGTTGATTTAGTTATGGATCCATAACGAATTACTATGGGAATACATATCACTGATTTACAGAAATATTGGAACAAAGTTGTCTAATGAAGGAAAACAATGTAGAATCCTCCAATCCTGTAGCCTACTCCCGACCGTCACGTTGTACAACCCTGTAGCCTTCTCCCGACCGTCACGTCCTCCAACCCTGTAGCCTACTCCCGACCGTCACGTTGTACAGCGCCATATTTTCCGTTCTATCCTAACGGAAATCCTGAGGATTTAGTTTTTTCATTTTTCTCTGAATAGAAACATCATAATATTAATCAAATTAATTAAACCAAATTTCTTAAAATCAATCCCATATACTATGTTATTACAAAAAAGGTTTTAAACTCTCTAGTAATGCCTATACGGAAAACTATGAAATGCCTCTCAAAGATGCCCTCTGGTGGTCCAACTAGCAGTAACTTGCAGTAACAGAAAAAAATGGCTGACAATTATATGACATGCCACAGAATGCTGCAGCAGCACGCAAGGTGTGCCGCAGTGTGACACAACTTTTAAAGAAGGAACCACTGTAGATATGTGGTACTAGAGTAGTGGCCTAAGGGCACACACTTAAAGTGTTGTGAAATCTCTTGCGAAATGTAATGTTTTTATTTATTTATATCTGCCTTCATTTTGTTGAACCCCAGGAAGAGTAGCTGCTGCCCTGGCAGGAACTAATGGAGAACCTTAATAAATACAAAAATACAATTATATTGCCCGCTAATGTTCAGTCCCTGGACAATAAAGTACACCAGTTGAGGGTCATGCCTCTCTCCAGATATTCTGTTCCAGGGGTTCTCTGTCCATCCCAGGAACAAAGAAAGGTGGAAGTGTGTGTTTCATGATTACCTACTCATGGTGTGATTGGTACAGGACCTCAAGTCCTTTTGTTCTCCCAATCTGGAATACCTCACCATCAAAATGGAGACAGCAGAGAACTATCTTTGGTCATCATGGCCGTATATATTCCCGCTCAATCCGACACTGCGACGGATCTCAAGGAACTGCACTAGACTTCGTGCAAAATGGAAACTTCAAATCCTGAGGCCGCATTTATTTTAGCTGGGGTAAAGGAAATCTGAGGAAAACGCTACCGAAGTGTGTGCTACTCGCTCATCATGATATCTTGACGATTGCTACTTCCTCTTCCGGAATGGCTACAAGGCCCTCCACCACCGTCCCTTCGGCAAATCTGATCATTCCTCCATTATGCTCCCCCCCTCTTATAGTCAGAAACTTCCTCTAAGAATAGTATTTACGTATACACTGACTCAGTGACTGGTTTCATCAGGAAGTGCACAGAGGATGTTCCCACTGTGATGATTAGATCTTATCCAAACCAAACACCTTGGATAGATGACATAATTTGCGCAAACCTGAAAGCACCAACCACCGCAGCTAACCACGGCAAGGTGACTGGGAACTTGGACGAGTACAAACAGTCCCACTATGCCCTCCGTAAACAGGCAAAACGACAGTACCGGGACAAAGTGACGTCGAAATTCAATTGCTCAGAGAGTAGACGTATGTGGCAGGGACTCCAGACAATCACAGATTATAAAGGGGGAACCAGCCATGCCTTGCTCATGGTCAAGCTAAACACCTTGTTCGTGGAAAACACAATCCCAACAGATCCACGGAGGATGCAATCGCCATTGCACTGCACACTGCCCTATTCCACATGGACAAGTGGACTATCTATGTGAGAATGCCCTCCAAGCTCATCACTAAGCTCCTGGGTCTGAACCCTACCCTGTGCAACGGGGTCCTGGACTTCCTGACGGGCCTACCCCACTACTGACCCTCAACATGGGGGCCCCACAGGGGTGCATGCTCAGCCCCCTCCTGTACTCCCTGTTCACCCATGAATACATGGCCATGCATGTCTCCAACTGAATCATCAAGTTTGCAGATAACACAACAGTGGTAGTTCTGATTACCAACAATGACAAGACAGCCTACAGGAAGGAGGTGAGGGCCCTGGTGGAGTGGTTCCAGGAAAATAACCTCTCCCTCAACATCAACAAAACATAGGAGCAGATCGTGRACTTCAGGAGACAGCAGAGAACACACCCCCAACCACATCGACTGGGCCGAGGAGAGGGTGAAAAGCTTGATGCTCCTCAGCATGCTGACAACCTGAAAGGGTCCATCCACATTCACCTTCTTGGTGAAGAAGGTATAACGGCTCTTCTTTAACCTCAGGAGGCTAAAAGAAATGTGTCTTGGCCCCGAAGACTCTCACAAACTTCTACAAATCCACCATTGAGAGCATCCTGTCGGGCTGTATCACCGCCTGGTACGGAAATTTCACCGCCCTCTCCAGGCTCTCCAGAGGGTGGTTCAGTCAGCCCAAAACATCACCTTGGGCACACTGCTTGCCCTCCAGGACATCTACAGCACCCGATGTCACAGGAAGGCCAAGAAGATCATCAAGAACCTCAGTCACCCGAGCCACTGCCTGTTCACCCCGCTACCATCTAGAAGAAGAAGACCGAGTACAGGTCCATCAAAGACTAAGAGAYTAAAAAACAGCTTCTATCTCAAGGYCATCACACTGTTAAATAGTCACAACTAGCTGGCCTCCAACTAGTACCCTGCCCTGAACGTAGTCACTGTTGCTAGCTGGCTACCACMCGGTTCTCTACCCTGCACCTTAGAGACTGCTGGCCTATGTACATAGTCATTGAACACTGGTCACTTTAATAATGTTTACATACTGTTTAACACACTTTATTAAAGTGCATTCGGTAAGTATTCAGACCCCATAACTTTTTCCACATTTTGTTATGTTACAGCCTTATTCTAAAATGGATTAAATCGTTTTTCCCCCTCATCAATCTACACACAATACGCAATAATGACAATGTGTTTTTTCTAAAAACAGGTTTTTAGAAAAAATTGCAAATTTATTACGGTGGTGCCAGGTTTCCTCCAGACGTGGGTGTGTGTACGAGGGGGGGAGTTGTCAGGATGGCTGGGGGGCTGATGATGGTGGTGACAGGATGGAGAGTCTGCTGAGTTGGTGGATCCTGCCTTGTCTGTCCTGCTGTGGTGTTAACATGGGCTGTTCTGTTGGCTTCACGCTCCCCGTAGCCGATGTAAGCARGACCTTTAAACAGGTCAACATTCACAAGGCCACAGGGCCAGATGGATTACCAGGACGTGTAGTCTGAGCATGCGCTGACCAACTGGCAAGTGTCTTCACTGACATTTTCAACCTCTCCCTGGCCGAGTCTGTAATACCTACATGTTTCAAGCAGACCACCATTATTCCTGTGCCCAAGAAAGCGAAGGTAACCTGCCTAAATTACTACCTCCCCGTAGCACTCATGTCAGTAACCATGAAGTGCTTTGAAAGGCTGGTCATGGCTCACATCAACACCATTATCCCGGAAACTCTAGACCCACTTAAACTCCAAATACTGCCCAACAGATCCACAGATGACACAATCTCAATCGCACTCCACACTGCCCTTTCCCACCTGGACAAAAGGAACACCTATGTGAGAATGCTGTTCATTGACAACAGCTTCAACACCATAATGCCCACGAAGCTCATCACTAAGCTAAGGACCCTGGGACTAAACACTTCCCTCTGCAACTGGATCCTGGACTTCCTGACGGGCCGCCCCCTGGTGGTAAGGGTAGGCAACACCACATCTGCCACACTGATCCTCAACACTGGGGCCCCTCAGGGGTGTGTTTAGTCCCCTCCTGTACTCCCTGTTCACCCACGACTGAATGGCCAAACACGGCTCCAACATCATCATTAGGTTTGCTGACGACACAACAGTGGTAGACCTGATCACCAACAACGATAAGACAGCCTATTGGGAGGAGGTCAGAGACCTGGCAGTGTGGTGCCAGGACCACAACCTCTCCCTCAACGTGAGCAAGACAACGGAGGTGATCGTGGACTACTGGAAAAGGAGGGCCGAACACGCCCCCATTCACATTGAGGGGGGTGTAGTGGAGTGAGTTTCAAGGTCCTTGGTGTCCATATCACCAACAAATTAACATGGTCCAACACACCAAGATAGTCGTGAAGAGGGCACGACAAAGCCTATTCCCCCTCAGGAAACTAAAAAGATTTGGCATGGGTCCTGAGATCCTCAAAAGGTTCTGCAGCTGCAACATGGAGAGAATCCTGACTGGTTGCACCACTGCCTGGTACGGCAACTGCCTGGCATTATAACTTAGGCACTACAGAGGCACTCTCACTCTGTCCCTCTCTCTCTCACTCCTCTCTCTCTCATCCTTCTCTCACTCTGTCCCTCCTCTCTTTCACTCTGTCCCTCTCTCTCTCACTCACTCCTCTCTCTCTCTCACTCTGTCCCTCATCTCTCTCACTCTGTCCCTCTCTCTCTCACTCACCCCCTGCTCTCTCTCTCATGCTAGTCCTCCGCGGTCTCTTAACTTAAGTTAATCAGTGTTTGATCTTTACTTCTCTCTGTCTGGTCACCTGACCCTGTTCACTTCTAATCATTCAACTGAAGCACCATCACATGTGCCTGTAAGGTGCTTCAGATGTTTTCAAAGGCTTTGGGATACTCCCACCTTTTCTTCCTGCTTGGTCTAATACACTGTTAAAAAGCTGACATATTGGTGATTCTGGGGTGTTGTGCATAGAGAACCTTCCATGTTGATAAGCCGACCTCCTTCAAACAAACCATATTTGATGTTTGGCAATGCTGGAACACCGGCCAGGAATCAATCAAAGGCACATTGTCGACAAGAGCACCTCATTTTACTTTTGAAGGTCATTTATTCTGGAACCGAGATCTGCAGTGTTCACTGTGAATTCGATCTGTGAATTGGATCTGTGAATTGGATCTGTGAATCCGATGGAGAACGTAGGGTACATTGCACATGAAAGGTGCATCAAGGCAGTGGGCCTCTGATTGAATCCCGGCCATCCTCTTGAAATGCACTTTTCAGCATGTTCATAACATCACTGTGGTAGCAACAGATTAGCACATATCATCAGCAATACCTTTGTTGCATTACTAAACTCAAAGCATGCATTACTACAAAAATGCACTCTTCACTGTGATAATGTTGATTTCAACAAAAATAATCCCAGAAGAAATAGTCAAACTCTGCTTTGTCAGTTTACTAGTAGTGATGTGAAGCCAGGTGTGATGTAATGACTGATATGGGATGATGGCTTAATGTCTGTCTGTCTGTCTGTCTGTCTGTCTGTCTGTCTGTCTGTCTGTCTGTCCTCCCCAGGAGATAAATCCTCATCATTCCTGGATCGACACTCATCGTGCTGAGCAGCTGCTCTTCTACCAGGCCAACTGTCAGTCAAGGTGATACCTCATTTACCAGATGCATGGGTTGTTGTGTGTGTGTTGTTTGTGGGTTGTGTGTGGTGTGGGTTGTGTGTGTGTGTGTGTGCTAGGTGTTGTGTGGTTGGTGTGCTGGGCTGTGACTGTTGTTGTGTGGTGTGTGTGGGGGTTTGTGGATGGTGGTATGCTGAGGTCACATTTAGGGACACACTAGACTTGGATACAGACTCACATCATTGTATCTGTCACCACTTATAAGGCATCTATGAGAGCAATGGCAAAACAAACTGAAAGGTTGGTGATTTACTCCCCCTGGAGGGTATGTCTGAACAGGTATAAAGACAAAGTTGGTGATTTACTGCCCCCTGGTGTGTTCTGAACAGGTATAAAGACAAGGTTGTTTTACTTGCCCCTGGAGGTTGTCTGAACAGGTATAAAGACAAGGTTGTGATTTACTTCCCCCTGGGTGTTGTTGAACAGGATAAAGACAAGTGTGATTTACTGCCCCCGGAGGTGTTGTCGAACAGGTATAAAGACAAGGTTGTGATTTACTGCCCCTGGAGGTGTTCTCTAACAGGATAAAGACAAGGTTTGTGATATTGCCCCTGGGGGTGTTGTCTGAACAGGTATAAAGACAAGGTTGGTGATTTACTGCCCCCTGGAGGGTGTTGTCTGAACAGGTATAAAGACAAAGGTTGGTGATTTACTGCCCTGGAGTGGTCCTGAACAGGTATAAAGACAAGGTTGGTGATTTACTGCCCCCTGGAGGGTGTTTCTGAACAGGTATAAAGACAAGGTTGTGATTTACTGCCCCCTGGAGGTGTTGTCTAACAGTATAAAGACAAGGTTGTGATTTACTGCCCCCTGGAGGGTGTCTGAACAGTATAAACAAGGTTGGTATTTATTGCCCCCTGGAGGGTGTTGTCTGAACAGGTATAAAGAAAGGCTTGTGAATCTCTCTC
>NW_019942674.1:187259-196066 GCF_002910315.2 Salvelinus sp. IW2-2015 | reverse complement strand
CTGGAGGGTGTTGTCTGAAACAGGTATAAGACAAGGTTAGTGATTTTACTGCCCCTGGAAGGTGTTGTCTGAACAGGTATAAAGACAAGGTTGTGATGTACTGCCCCCTGGAGGGTGTTGTCTGAACAGGTATAAAGACAAAGGTTGGTGATTTACTGCCCCCTGGAGGGTGTTGTCTGAACAGGTATAAAGACAAGGTTGGTGATTTACTGCCCCCTGGAGGGTGTTGTCTGAACAGGTATAAAGACAAGGTTGGTGATTTACTGCCCCTGGAGGGTGTTGTCTGAACAGGTTTAAAGACAAGGTTGATGATTTACTGCCCCTGGAAGGTGTTGTCTGAACAGGTATAAAGACAAGGTTGGTGATTTACTGCCCCCTGGAGGGTGTTGTCTGAACAGGTATAAAGACAAGGTTGGTGATTTACTGCCCCCTGGAGGGTGTTGTCTGAACAGGTATAAAGACAAGGTTTGTGATTTACTGCCCCTGGAAGGTGTTGTCTGAACAGGTATAAAGACAAGTTGGTGATTTACTGCCCCCTGGAGGGTGTTGTCTGAACAGGTATAAAGACAAGGTTGGGGATTTACTGCCCCCTGGAGGGTGTTGTCTGAACAGGTATAAGACAAGGTTTGTGATTTATTGCCCCCTGGAGGGTGTTGTCTGAACAGGTTTAAAGACAAGGTTGATGATTTACTGCCCCCTGGAAGGTGTTGTCTGAACAGGTATAAAGACAAGGTTGGTGATTTACTGCCCCCTGGAGGGTGTTGTCTGAACAGGTATAAGACAGGTTGGTGATTTACTGCCCCTGGAGGGTGTTGTCTGAACAGGTATAAGACAAGGTTTGTGATTACTGCCCCCTGGAAGGTGTTGTCTGAACAGGTATAAGACAAGGTTGGTGATTTACTGCCCCCTGGAGGGTGTTGTCTGAACAGGTATAAAAGACAAGGTTGGTGATTTACTGCCCCCTGGAGGGTGTGTCTGAACAGGTATAAAGACAAGGTTTGTGATTTATTGCCCCCTGAGGGTGTGTCTGAACAGGTATAAAGACAAGGTTGGTGATTTACTGCGCCCCTGGAGGGTGTTGTCTGAACAGGTATAAAGACAAGGTTGGTGATTTACTGCCCCTGGAGGGTGATGTCTGAACAGGTATAAAGACAAGGTTGGTGATTTACTGCCCCCTGGGGTGTTCTCTGAACAGGTATAAAGACAAGGTTGGTGATTTACTGCCCCTGGAGGGTGTGTCTGAACAGGTATAAAGACAAGGTTGGTGATTTACTGCCCCTGGAGGGTGTTGTCTGAACAGGTATAAAGACAAGGTTGGTGATTTACTGCCCCTGGAGGGGTGTTGTCTGAACAGGTATAAAGACAAGGTTGGTGATTTACTGTCCCCTGGAGGATGTTGTCTGAACAGGGATAAGACAAGGTTGGTGATTTACTGCCCCCTGGAGGGTGTTGTCTGAACAGGTATAAAGCCAAGGTTGGTGATTTACTGCCCCCTGGAGGGTGTTGTCTGAACAGGTATAAAGACAAGGTTGGTGATTTACTGCCCCCTGGAGGGTGTTGTCTGAACAGGTAAAAGACACAAGGTTGGTGATTTACTGCCCCTGGAGGGTGTTGTCTGAACAGGTATAAAGACAAGTTGGTGATTTACTGCCCCCTGGAGGGTGTTGTCTGAACAGGTATAAAGACAAGGTTGGTGATTTACTGCCCCCTGGAGGGTGTTGTCTGAACAGGTATAAAGACAAGGTTGGGGATTTACTTGCCCCCTGGAGGGTGTTGCTGAACAGGTATAAAGACAAGGTTGGTGATTTACTGGCCCCTGGAGGGTGTTGTCTGAACAGGTATAAAGACAAGGTTGGTGATTTACTGCCCCCTGGAGGGTGTTGTCTGAACAGGTATAAGGACAAGGTTGGTGATTTACTGCCCCTGGAGTTATGGAATAATCCTCACCAGTATAATTCATTGGCTGATCCCTCTGAAGACCTGGATGGATTCATGTGGTCCTTCCCATAAGATGTCCCACTCCATTGACCACTTCAAAATGGGGGTCTATGATTAATGTGATGTTATTAAAGTTGTCTGTCCGTGTGGTCACAGTCCAGAGATGAGTCCACTCAACGTGCCTCAGATTAGGATCGAGATGGACCCTGATGACAACGGTTACCGCTGGAAGAGCCGAGGGTCTGAGACCTCTCTGTAGCCCCTACATCTCAACAGCCCCAAGACCCTCGTCCAGCCCAAGACCCTCGTCCATGCCCCAAGACCCTCGTCCATGCCCCAAGACCCTCGTCCATGCCCCAAGACCTTCCTTTATGCCCCAAGACCCTCGTCCACGCCCCAAGCCCCTCTCCACACCCCAAGACCCTCCTCCAGCCCCAAGCCCCTCCTCCACGCCCCAAGCCCCTCCTCCACGCCCAAGACCCTCTTCCACGCCCCAAGACCCTCCTCCACGCCCCAAGACCCTCCTTCATGCCCCAAGACCCTCCTTCATGCCCCAAGAACCTCGTCCATGCCCCAAGACCCTCGTCCACGCCCCAAGAACCTCCTCCACGCCCAAGACCCTCCTCCACGCCCCAAGCCCCTCCTCCACGCCCCAAGCCCCTCCTCCGCGCCCCAAGACCCTCCTCCACGCCCCAAGACCCTCCTCCCATGCCCCAAGACCCCCGTCCATGCCCCAAGACCCTCCTTCATGCCCCAAGACCCTCGTCCATGCCCAAGACCCTCGTCCACGCCCCAAGACCCTCCTCCACGCCCCAAAGACCCTCTTTTCATGGCCCAAGACCCTCGTCCACGCCCAAGCCCCTCCTTCACGCCCCAAGACCCTCCTCCACGCCCCAAGACCCTCCTTCATGCCCCAAGACCCTCGCCACGCCCCAAGACCCTCGTCCACGCCCCAAGACCCTCGTCCATGCCCCAAGACCCTCGTCCATGCCCCAAGACCTTCCTTCATGCCCCAAGACCCTCGTCCACGCCCCAAGACCCTCGTCCATGCCCCAAGACCCTGTCCATGCCCCAAGACCTTCCTTCATGCCCCAAGACCCTCGTCCACGCCCCAAGCCCCTCTCCACGCCCCAAGCCTCCTCCACGCCCCAAGCCCCTCCTCCACGCCCCAAGACCCTCCTCCACGCCCCAAGACCCTCCTCCGCGCCCCAAGCCCCCTCCCACGCCCCAAGACCCTCCTCATGCCCCAAGACCCTCGTCCATGCCCCAAGACCCTCGTCCATAACCCAAGACCTTCCTTCATGCCCCAAGACCCTCGTCCACGCCCCAAGCCCCTCTCCACGCCCCAAGACCCTCCTCCACGCCCCAAGCCCCTCCTCCACGCCCCAAGCCCCTCCTCCACGCCCCAAGACCCCTCCACGCCCAAGACCCTCCTCCACGCCCAAGCCCCTCTTTCACGCCCCAAGCCCCTCCTTCACGCCCCAGCCCCTCCTCCACGCCCCAAGACCCTCCTCCGCGCCCCAAGCCCTCCCCTCCGCGCCCAAGACCTCCTCCACGCCCAGACCCTTCCATGCCCCAAGACCCTCCTTCACGCCCCAAGACCCTCCTTCACGCCCAAGACCCCCTCCACGCCCCAAGACGCTCCTCCACGCCCCAAGACCCTCCTCCACGCCCCAAGACCCTCCTTCATGCCCCAAGACCCTCCTTCATGCCCAAGACCTCGTCCATGCCCCAAGACCCTCGTCCACGCCCCAAGAACCTCCTCCACGCCCCAAGACCCTCCTCCACGCCCCAAGCCCCTCCTCCACGCCCCAAGCCCCTCCTTCCTAGCCCCAAGACCCTCCTCCACCGCCCCAAGACCCTCCTCCATGCCCCAAGACCCCGTCCATGCCCCAAGACCCTCCTTCATGCCCAAGACCCTCGTCCATGCCCCAAGACCCTCGTCCACGCCCCAAGACCCTCCTCCACGCCCCAAGACCCTCTTTCATGCCCCAAGACCCTCCTCCACGCCCCAAGCCCCTCCTTCACGCCCCAAGACCCTCCTCCACGCCCCAAGCCCCTCCTCCACGCCCAAGCCCATCCTCCGCGCCCCAAGACCCTCGTCCACGCCACAAGACCCTCCTCCACGCCCCAAGACCCTCCTCTACGCCCCAAGACCCTCCTCCACGCCCCAAGACCCTCCTCCACGCCCAAGACCCTCGTCCACGCCCCAAGACCCTCTCATGCCCCAGACCTCGTCCATGCCCCAAGACCTCGTCCATGCCCAAGACCCTCCTTCATGCCCAAGACCCTTCTTCATGCCCCAAGACCCTCGTCCATGCCCCAAGACCCTCCTTCATGCCCCAAGACCCTCTTTCATGCCCCAAGACCCTCCTCCATGCCCCAAGACCCTCCTTCATGCCCCAAGACCCTCCTTCATGCCCCAAGACCCTCCTCCATGCCCCAAGACCCTCCTCCATGCCCCAAGACCCTCGTCCATGCCCCAAGACCCTCCCTCCATGCCCCAAGACCCTCGGACCATGCCCCAAGACCCTCGTCCATGCCCAAAGACCCTCCTTCATGCCCCAAGACCCTCCTCACACAAACACTCATCACCAACAATACTCACACTTGAATTGTTTTAAACAATTATTATTTGCTTTCTGTTTTCCAAAAACCAATAATGAAAATAGTGATTATCTGAAACTTGACTTGGTGAAGGGAGGAGTTGAGCCTCCCAGGGATCAACCAATAGGAAGAGGAGAACATTGTTTCATCACTAGATCTTTCAGTTTTTACAGCTACTGCTGTAGGTTCATCTGTCTTCCTTGTTCTGAAGCAGTGTGTCTGACACATCTAACTCCTTTCTACTGTTCTATGGTTCTACTGTTCTACTGTTCTATGGTCCTACTGTTCTACGGCTCGATGGTTCTGCTGTTCTATGGTTCTACTGTTCTATGGTTCTACTGTTCTATGGTTTTACTGTTCTACGGTTCTACTGATCTTCTGTTCTACGTTTCTGCTGTTCTATGGTTCTGCTGTTGAACACAGTTGTGTTCTCATTATTAGAGAAGCATGTAGAACCCATTCTGCTCTATTTTATATTTAGTTCTTCGTCTCATTTATTAGAAGTATAAAAGGAATTGCGGAAAGTAATATTTTGATTGATTTTGTAGCTCTACCTCTTATTTTATCTGCCAGACGGTGTGTGTTCATTTCTCTAGATGGACACAGCATGGAATATAGTTTATATGTCTTCTGTTCTTTTACCTCTTGAGATTAAATATAATATAACATCAGAGAAATACATGTGACATAGAGATATAATATAATTATTGCAATATAAAGTTAATTCACTTTTAAACAATGTTTGGTATTTTGTTTGTCTAGATGCATATTTTATATCCCTTTTTCCCACTGGAGTTGTGATTGTAACACTTTACTGTTAACTGTAATGACCCTCCGTGAGACMCACGGATACTGCAGCACTCAGAGAGACTTCAGTTTGGTTGGACCTGACATGTTGCAGAGCAGCCTTAAGTCTGACCAATGAAATAGGACATTGAAATGAAGTCTCTCTGAGTGCTGCAGTATCCGTGGGTCTCACAGAGGGTCTTCCTCTGTTTTGAACAATTATTATTTTGTACTTGTGTTAAATATCCACCATAATGTATGTTTGATAAGGGGAAGAGGTTTCAGAATCCGGTCTTCCCAATGTAACCTGCATGTCAGACTAATAACTGGTCTACTCCAGACTCCAGTCTTTCCAATGTAACCTGCATGTCGTACTAAGACCTCCATCCCAAAGTCTGAAGGTCACACCATGACCAATGTCGTCTGTGCACAGCTTGCAGACGTCCTATTGCTTCTGACCACAGAACATTGGCCTCCATTTTCTTTCAATTTCCTGAGGGTTCTACATGTGGAATTGTCAGAGTTAGTGGATACCCAGCATGTTATGGCCCTGCCCTTTACAGAGAGAGTTTGGACAGCGGTTCAGGGGACACAGTGAGGATTCAGAATGATGGCTGTTTTAACTAATAGCATCCTAATGTTGACTGATTGTCTGGCTGACTGACTAACTGACTGTGTAAATAACCGTTTGACTGACTGTCTAAATTACTATCTGACTGTCTAAATTACTGTTTAAAGGACTGACTGACTGTCTAAATTACTGTCTGACTTACTTACGGACGGACTGTCTAAATGACTGTCTGACTGTCTAAATGACTGTCTGACTGACTTACGGATGGACTGTCTAAATGACTGTCTAAAGGACTGTCTGACTGACTTACGGACGGACTGTCTAAATGACTGTCTAAATGACTGTCTGACTGACTTACGGATGGACTGTCTAAATGACTGTCTGACTGACTGTCTAAATTACTATCTGACTGTCTAAATTACTGTTTAAAGGACTGACTGACTGTCTAAATGACTGACTGACGGACTGACTGTCTTTATGGTGCTCCCTGTCCAGAGGATGTTTAGACAGCGGTTCAGGGGACACAGTGATGCCTTTTCTGAACCCATTGATAATGATGGTTGTTTTATCTAATAGCATCATCATGTTGACTGACTGTCTAAATGAATGTCTGACTGACTGACTAACTAAATGACTGTCTGACTGACTGGCTGTCTAAATGACTGACTGACTGACTAACTAAATGACTGTCTAACAGACTGACTGTCTAAATGACTCTCTGACTGACTAACTAAATGACTGTCTGACTGTCTAAATGACTGTCTGACTGACTGGCTGTCTAAATGACTGTCTAACAGACTGACTGTCAGAGACAGTCAAACTAAATGACTCTCTGACTGACTAACTAAATGACTCTGACTGACTAACTAAATGACTGTCTGACTGTTTAAATTACTGTCTGACTGACTGACTGTCTAAATTACTTTTTTACTGACTGATTGACTGTCTGTCTGACTGGCAAACTGTCTAAATGACTGTGCACGTTCGAGCGGTTCACTTTTATCAAGTCTTCCAAAGTGTATTGCATTATGAGGGAAAAAAATGTCCGACTTGCGCCTACATAACGACTGCATGAACTTTACAAAACCATGTGATCAAAGGTCATGAACTTTTGGCTGCAGTCGACAGCAAGTTTCTGTAGTTGCTTTGTACCAACCTGATCCTGCATTGAGGGTGGGTCTATTGTCAACCAATCATTAGTTTTTTTTGTTTGACCCACGCGAACATGACAAAGGACGTGACTGAAACAGGAAACAACTTTGCCACGATTCATGTATTAAGTGTATATTTAAGTGATAATGCCTGAGAAGTCGGTGTTTGGAGGATATATTGGCATAGGTGTTGTTAACGTGTCAATATATCCTCCAAACACCGGCTACGAGGCCATTATCACTTTTATATAACAGGTTACCAACATATTCGTATAATGATTGACATTTTAATTAAAAACTTTATTTTGATGAATTGATTTATACCTTCATCCTTCCATGAGATATAGTCCCGACGCAAATCTAAGGTTGCTACCCAAGCCGCCTGGGCGTTCGTTCTATCGGTTCGGTTGCCAGAGACGCGACCCAGTCGTTGATTCTTTATGTTCTGTATGTTTTTTTTCTAAATGTTCCATTGCCATACTGGCTGGCAACGTTCTTATCCCATGCTTGCTAGCTAACCAAATACAGCTAACTCACAGTTATGTCAAACAGTACAGCCAGAATAACAGCAAAGTAGCTTCAATTGCGTTCGTTTAAGCTATTTCTAGTGACATTTATTTGGATACATCCATAGCAATGAGCTAATGGTGAGCGATTTCGCCTGGAATAGAAAATGTGCTCTTTCGTCAGGACACTGTTGTTCAGAGGAGCTGCAAAGACTAAAAACCAGCTGCTTTTCGTTTCGTTTTACCTTTTTTCTATCGACATTTCTCTGTATGGATCCATAAAATGATGCTGATTCATGACTGAGAAAAGCTGCCTGCCTGCCTGCCTGTCTGTCTCCTCCTGACTCCCAACACGTTCAATACTATGGGACATCTGGAGATTGAATTTAACATTGAAACAATGTTGCAAATGTCGGAGAGAATCTCCACTGTTGAAAACKAAATGTTAGTGAAAAGAACATTTGAGATAATGTCKAGATGCTTTTTTATAGTGGAGATCAAGTTTATAAATTGCCTGGCTGGGCTGATGAACAGTGGATGGCGCAGTCAGATGGAACAGAGTAAATAAGCATTTTAACGTCATAGCTTCAGCCGCTGGTAACTTGTGGAATAGACAACATCTAGAATGTGGTTTCAACCAATCAGCATCCAGGATTAGAACCACCCGTTGTATACGTACAACTTTATATATTTTGGGCTCTCTTTCACCAATTGATAGCACAATGTAAACACATATATTTACAGTTTGTGAGTGTGTGATATGGGGGTTGGAGAAATGTTTATATCAACATTATAAAGAGCAACTTTTATAAACAATGGCAACACTGCCATGTTATAATGAGTTTTGCTGTCCAAAAACCACATCAGTGTCCGTCTCCAACTTCACTCCTCAACTTTCGTCTACAGTCGGTTGCTTTCACCTTACCACAAACGAACCCACTGTCTGACTGACTGTCTGACTGGCTGACTGGCTGGCTGACTGGCTGACTGGCTGACTGGCTGGCTGACTGTCTGACTGTCTGTCTGTCTGTCTGTTTGTCTGTCTAACTCCACTGCTCAAGCTCACTCTGTATCCAGTCAGTCTTGACCAGTGAGTCTGGGCCGATATTCAGAAAGCGTCTCAGAGTAGGAGCGCTGATCTAGGATCAGTTCCTTCCAGTTTATGTTATCCTATTAATTATGATGGACAAACTGATCCTAGATCAGTAGTCCTACTGTGAGATCCATTCCAGTTTATGTTATCCTATT
>NW_019942674.1:183938-187239 GCF_002910315.2 Salvelinus sp. IW2-2015 | reverse complement strand
ATCCTAGATCAGTAGTCCTACTGTGAGATCCATTCCAGTGTATGTTATCCTATTAATTATGATGGACAAACTGATCCTAGATCAGTAGTCCTACTCTGAGATCCTTTATGAATACGGTCCAGGTTTCTCCTCTATATATCTGTACATACATAACCGCATGTTGGACCACCAAGATGCAATAGGTAAACTTTTATCTTTGTCATTGTGGTCATTTGTTTCTTTCAAGATATCTGTAGATCAACACGTAACAGTATGCTAGTATACTGTATTTTCAGAATCAATGTTTTAACCATAGTCAGTGGAAATGAGTGTAACTTATGTCTGGGACATATTATGGAGGTAGTTAGTTCAACTTGATTGAAGTACATTAAGCATGTTGGACCGATTCTAAAACATGTAACTGCAAAAAAAGTGTTAAATTAAAAAGTTAATTTTAGTGTATTACATACTAACCCTTTTTAATTGACTTTTGTGACTTTTAGGACAAAACCGGTGAAATTATTAATTTTAGAATTTATATTTTTTAAATGAAATGCATATTAAAAATAAACTGAATTTATCAAATGAGCGTGGTATGTTTTCTTAAATCTTTACAAAGCAATGCCACAACAATGTGTACATGTTTTTTCAAATCCAGTACTAGGAGTGGCAGGTAGCCTAGTTGTTAGCCCATTGGGCCAGTGACTGAGARGTTGCTTGTTTGAATCCCCGAGCTGACAAGGTAAAAATCGGTTGTTCTGCTCCTGAACAAAGCAGAACACTGTTCCCCGGTAGGATGTCATTGTAAATACTAACTTGTTCTTATGTGACTTGCCTAGTTAATTAAATACATAAAAAACACTCAAATTCAACAGCTAGTCAGCCTTGATTAGATGAAACAGGTGTGTAAATGCTGTGCTGGAACAAAAACATGCACTTTCAAGGTTGGATTGAGAAAAAATACTTACGTAACACTAATAGGATGTTTAACACTGTACACTACATACTAGTGCATACTATACACTACATACAGTACTAGTGCATACTATACACTAAACTCCATAGTTGTGTATACAATACACAAATCACTAGTGCATACTATAAACTACAATACACTACATACTAGTGCATATTCTACACTACGCATGTGAGAAATAAACTTTGATTTGATTCTGTAACAATCCTCAGGCCGCCTCTCTTCTCTGTATACATCAAATCAAATGTATTTATAAAGCCCTTCTTACATCAGCTGATATCTCAAAGTGCTGTACAGAAACCCAGCCTAAAACCCAAAACAGCAAGCAATGCAGGTGTAGAAGCACCTCAATGTACATCAATGATGTCGCTCTTGCTGCTGGTGATTCTCTGATCCACCTCTACGCAGACGACACCATTATGTATACTTCTGGCCCTTCTTTGGACACTGTGTCCTCATTACCACACCAGCGCCCCATCGTGAGGACACCTGGCAACCCTCATTACCACACAGCGCCCCATCGTGAGGCACATCCTGGCAACCCTCATTACCACACCAGTACGCCCATCGTGAGGCACACCTGGCAACCCTCATTACCACACCAGCGCCCCATCGTGAGGCAACATCTGGCACCCTCATTACAACACATCGCCCCATCGTGAGGACACCTGGCAACCTCATACCACACAGCGCCCCATCGTGAGGCCCACCAGGCAACCCTCATTACCACACCAGTACCCCATCGTGAGGCACACCTGGCAACCCTCATTACCACTCCAGCGCCCCATCGTGAGGCACACCTGGCAACCCTCATTACCACACCAGCGCCCCATCGTGAGGCACACCTGGAACCCTCATTCCACACCAGCGCCCATCGTGAGGAACACCTGGCAACCCTCATTACCACACCAGCGCCCATCGTGAGGCACACCTGGCACCCCTCTTACCAACACAGCCCCATCGTGAGGCACACCTGGCAACCCTCATTACCACACCAGCGCCCCATCGTGAGGAACATCTGGCAACCCTCATTACCACACCACGCCCCATCGTGAGGACACCTGGCAACCCTCATTACCACACCAGCGCCCCATCGTGAGGCACACCTGGCAACCCTCATTACCACACCATCGCCCCATCGTGAGGACACCTGGCAACCCTCATTACCACACCAGCGCCCATCGTGAGGCACACCTGGCACCCTCATTACACACCAGCGCCCCATCGTGAGGCACACCTGGCAACCCTCATTACCACACCAGCCCCCATCGTGAGCAACACCTGGCAACCCTCATTACCACACCAGTACCCCATCGTGAGGCACACCTGGCAACCCTCATTACCACACCAGCGCCCCATCGTGAGGCACACCTGGCAACCCTCATTACCACACCATCGCCCCATCGTGAGGCAACCTGGCAACCCTCATTACCACACCAGCGCCCCATCGTGAGGCGCACCTGGCAACCCTCATTAACACCAGCGCCCATCGTGAGGCACACCTGGCAACCCTCATTACCACACCAGAACCCAATCGTGAGGCACACCTGGCAACCCTCATTACCACAACAGCGCCCCATCGTGAGGCACACCTGGCAACCCTCATTACCACACCAGCGCCCCATCGTCAGGCACACCTGGCAACCCTCATTACCACACCAGCGCCCCATCGTGAGGGACACCTGGCAACCCTCATTCCACACCAGCGCCCCATCGTGAGGCACACCTGGCAACCCTCATTACCACACCAGCGCCCCATCGTGAGGCAGAACCTGGCAACCCTCATTACCACACCATCGCCCCATCGTGAGGCACACCTGGACTCCATCACCACACCTGGACTCCATCACCACACTGATTACTCCCCTTTATCTAGAACTCCCTAACATTACGCTTCAGACAGTATTGGTTAGTTTCCTTGTTATGTTATGTCCATTTGCCATATATGATCATAGAAAGTCAGTTTCCGAACGCAAAAGTCAGTGAAGCATGTCCAAGTGGCATAAGACAAGTCTATATGGCTTTTAGCACACCTCTTGGAGGACCAATCAGGTGCTTGGACATCAGGAAGCCATTTCCTGAAATACACACATAAACATATACAAACCCCAAACAACACAGAAACTGGGGAACGTAACAATGGCATATATAAGTATTGAAAGTACCAAATCAGGATGTTATGTCCATTTGCCATATATGATCATAGGAAGTCGCTTCCAAAGCCGAAAGTCAGTGAAGCATGTCCAAATGGCATAAGAAATGTCCAAATGACAATTAAAAGTATTGAAGGTACCAAATCAGGATGTTATGTCCATTTGCCATAAATGATCATAGGAAGTCAGCTTC
>NW_019942674.1:163712-183913 GCF_002910315.2 Salvelinus sp. IW2-2015 | reverse complement strand
CTAGCGGAACGCCGGGGCTAGAAAGGTTAAAACAGCAGCCCCAAAGACCTGTGGAAAGATGCTGGAGGAACAGGTTACAAAAAGTATCTTATCCACAGTAAAAAACGAGGTCGAACCACTGCTCCAAAACCCCGCCATTAAAAAACAGAACAGACTACCGGATGGCAAAAAACTGCACATGGGGGAACAAAAAGATCGTACTTTTTAGAAAATGTCCTGCTGGTTCTTGATGAAACAAAATAGAACTGTGCCATAATGACCCATCGTTTATTGTTTGGAGGAAAAGGGGCAGGCTTGCAAGCCGAAGAACACCATCCCGACCGTGAAGCACAAGGTGGCAGCATCATGTAGTGGGGTGCTTTGCTGCAGGAGGGACTGGTGCACTTCACAAAGTAGATGGCATCATGAGGCAGGAAAAATGATGTGGATATATTGAAGCAACATCTCAAGACATCAGTCAGGAAGTTAAAGCTTGGTCGGAATGGGTCTTCCAAATGACAATGCCCCCAAGCATACTTCCAAAGTTGTAGCCAAAATAGCTCAAGGACAACAAAGTCAAGGTATTGTAGTGGCCATCACAAAGCCCTGGCGTAAATCCTATAGAAAATGTTGTGGGCAGAACTGAAAGAGCGTGTGCGAGCAAGGAGGGCTACACACCTGACTCAGTTACACCAGCACTGTCAGGAGGAATGGGCCAAAATTCACCCAACTATTGTGGAGAGCTTGTGGAAGGCTACGCGAAATGTTTGACCCAAGTTAAACAATTTAAAGGCAATGCTACCAAATACTAATTGAGTGCATGTAAACTTCTGACCCACTGGTAATGTGATGAAAGAAATTAAAAGCTGAAATAAATCATTCTCTACTATTATTCTGACATTTCACATTCTTTAAATGAATTGTTGATCCTAACTGACCTAAGACAGGGAATTTTTATTTGGATTAAATGTCAGGAATTGTGGAAAAACTGAGTTTAAATGTATTTGGCTAAGGTTATGTAAACTTCCGACTTCACCTGTATCTAATGCCTATCTTCCAAAATGGGGTAATAGCTAAACAACATATTAGTTGTCCAGTGGAGTGAAGCCGCCCTGTGAGAGCATCAGGCCTCACTAGGAGTGGGGACTGCCAGCAGAGAAACAAATGGTTTTGCCATCCTGGCCACTCTAAAACCTGAGAAAAATACATTTGAATGTATCCTATATGATATTTCATTCTTTTTAATATTGTATTATATTACTATTTCAATTTGGACATGATACAGTAAATGTAAATAAAGATTGACCATTGAAACGTCTCATAATGATTGGAAATGCTTCCTGTTTACAAACAAAATGTCAACAGAAAGTACCAGTGACACGGATCAACATGGATGTGGTCCAGTGAAGCAGACACGACCCCTTACTGCCGATATGGAGCCCGCAGATTCATTACACTGCACTACCAACGTAATCCGGCTCCTCAGTGTGGCTCCAAACACCAAATCGATCACTTGCAAATAATAGGCATTCCCCAGCAGTACAGTTTGCAGTGCTTCTCGGAGCCTGAGCCATTGATAGCGCTCGTAGTTGGAACCCCTTTCCCGCCTGTGACAGGCTTTGTACGTCGGGCGACCTCTCCTTACAAGTCTAACTTTTCTTTAAAAGTTTTCTCTTGAGAATGGCGTTATTAATTTATATCCTCGACCAAATCGATGTCTTCTCCTCCTTCGCCATTGTGGGTTGAAAAAAACAGCTTAGTAGTACGTGAATTAATTCGTTTTATCAAATTCAGTTTCCTAGATCTGCATAGACCTGCCCATAGGACCTGCCTCTCAATATTGGTAATCCAATCAAAAGACGTGCACGCACTACGCCTGCTAGCTGGCTCCTGTGTAACACTGGAGCCAGCCAGCAGGCGTACAATAGCCAACCTCTAAAGCTGATTGGTTGACACTAAATTTTCATTTCCATTCACTATAAGCTACAAGCGCCCGCACTGTTGATTCTTGAAGGCCTGAGGGCAGATTTTAGACCCCTGGCAACACATGATGGCTGAATATGATTGGATAAAAGATCTAACATAAAGACCAGCCTCCAAATCTCAACCTGAGGCTGGAAGCAGTGCAACCAAGAGGAAAGCTATGAAATTAAGAGTATAACTCTTACTCTGGGGAATAATTTAATACATATTTTTGGGAAAATATATTAATAAATTATATTCTGATGATGTTTAGGCAGCAGAGAAGGCCTTGCTGGCCCTGACGGCCCACCACTGCTATTTTGCCAATTGGCCTGTACACTTCTACTACACGGAGCCCTGCTGATCCATCACGACTGGTCTGCCGATGTAACGCACAAGTGGGCTACAACAGACTTCCTACGTCAAAACGTCCCTCTAGGCCCTTCTGCTAGCCTGCTAGCCCCGGCTCGCTAGCTGTCTGAATCGCCGTGCCTCCAGCTCACCTAGCTACTCACTGAACCCAATGATCAGTCGGCTGCGCATGTCTCTCCCGAATGTCAACATGCCTTGTCCATTGCTGTCCTGGTTAGTTAGTTATTGTCTTATTTCACTGTAGAGCCTCCAGCCCTGATAAATATGCCTTAGCTAACCCATTTGTTCCAAATCCCACACATGCGGTGACATCCCCTGGTTTAAATGATGTCTCTAGAGACAATATCTCTCTCATTGTCACTCAATGCCTAGGTTTACCTCCACTGTATTAACATGTCACCATACCTTTGTGTGTACATTATGCCTTGAATCAATTCTACCGCGCCCAGAAACCTGCTCCTTTTACTCTCTTTTCCGAACGCACTAGACGACCAGTTTTATAGCCTTTAGCCGTACCCTTATAATACTCCTCCTCTGTTCCTCTGGTGATTAGAGTTAATCCCTGCAGTGTCTAGCTCCACTCCCATTCCCCAGGCGCTCTCATTTGTTGACTTCTGTAACCATAAAAGCCTTGGTTTCATGCATGTTAACATTAGAAGCCTCCTCCCTAAGTTTGTTTTATTCACTGCTTTAGCACACTCTGCCAACCCGGATGTCCTAGCCGTGTCTGAATCCTGGCTTAGAAAGGCCACCAAAAACCCTGAAATTTCCATCAATAACTATTCCATCTTCCAATAAGATAGAACTGCCAAAGGGGGCAGAGTTGCAATCTACTGCAGATATAGCCTGTAGTGTTCTGTCTTATTATCCAGGTCTGTGCCCAAACAATTTGAGCTTCTACTTTTAAAAATCCTACTTTCCAGAAACAAGTCTCTCACTGTTGCCACTTGCTATAGTCCACCTTCTGCCGCCAGCTGTGCCTGGACACCATATGTGAATTGATTGCCCCCATCTATCTTCAGAGCTCGTGCTGTTAGGTGACCTAAACTGGGACATGCTTAACACCCCGGCCGTCCTACAATCTAAGCTTGATTCCCTCAATCTCACAAATTATCAATGAATTTACCAGGTACAACCCCAAATCCGTAAACATGGGCACCCTCATAGATATCATCCTAACCAACCTGCCCTCCAAATACACCTGTGCAGTCTAAAACCAGGATCTCAGCGATCACTGCCTCATTGCCTGCGTCCGTAATGGGTCTGCGGTCAAACAACACCCCTCATCACTGTCAAACGCTCCCTAAAACACTTCAGCGAGCAGTCCTTTCTCATCGACCTGGCCCGGGTATCCTGGAAGGATATTGACCTCATCCCGTATAGTAGAGGATACCTGGTTATTCTTTAAAAGTGCTTTCCTCACCCATCTTAAATAAGCATGCCCCACTCCAAGCCTGACTGCCCTTGACCAACACAAAACATCCTGTGGCATACTGCATTAGCATCAAATAGCCCACGCGATATGCAACTTTTCAGGGATGTTAGGAACCAATATACACTAGCTTTTTCAAACAGAAATGTGCATCCTGTAGCACAAACTCCAAAAAGTTCTGGGACACTGTAAAGTCCATGAGGAATAAGAGCACCTCCTCCCAGCTGCCCACTGCACTGGGCTAGGAAACACTATCACCACTGATACATCCACGATAATTGAGAATTTCAATAAGCATTTCTCTACAGCTGGCCATGCTTTCCACCTGGCTACCCCTACCCCAGCAACCCTGCACCCCCCACAGCAACTTGCCCAAGACTGCCCCATTTCTCCTTCACCTAAATCCAGATAGCTGATGTTCTGAAAAGGCTGCAAAATCTGGACCCCTACAAATCAGCCGGCTAGACAATCTGGACCCTCTCTTTCTAAAAAGATCTGCTGCATTTCTAAAAAGATCTAGCATGCTCAACCTCTTTCGTATCGTCTGAGATCCCAAAAAGATTGGAAGCTGACGCGGTCATACCCCTCTTCAAAGGAGAGGACACTCTATACCCAAACTGCTACAGACCTATATCTATCCTACCCTGCCTTTCTAAGGTCTTCGAAAGCCAAGTTAACAAACAGATCACCGACCATTTTAAATCCCACCGTACCTCTCCGCTATGCAATCTGGGATCGAGCTGGTCATGGGTGCACCTCAGCCACGCTCAAGGTCCTAAACGATATCATAACTGCCAACGATAAGAGACAATACTGTGCAGCTGTATTCAACGACCTGGCCAAAGCTTTCGACTCTGTCAATCACCACATTCTTATCGGCAGACTCAACAGCCTTGGTTTCTCAAATGACTGCCTCGCCTGGTTCACCTTCTACTTCTCTGATAGAGTTCAGTGTGTCAAATCGGAGGACCTTGCAGAGGAGCTCTGAGGGAGTACCACAGGGTTCAATTCTCTGGCCGACTCTTTTCTCTGTATACATCAATGATGTCGCTCTTGCTGCTGGTGATTCTCTGATCCACCTCTACGCAGACGACACCATTTCTCATGCTTTGGCCCTTCTTTGGACACTGTGATAACTAACCTCCAGACGAGCTTCAATGCCATACAACTCTCCTTCCGTTAGACACCAACACAACACACATACACACGCACACGCTTTCACACTAATCATATGCTGCTGCTACTCTGTTTTTTTATTTTTCTCTTATTATCTATCCTGATGCCTAGTCTCTTTACCCTGCCTTCATGTACATATCTACCTCAAATACCTTATTATTATCTATCCTGATGCCTAGTCTCTTTACCCTGCCTTCATGTACATACCTACCTCAAATACCTTATTTTATCTATCCTGATATCTAGTCACTTTACCCTGCCTTCGTGTACATACCTACCTCAAATACCTTATTATTATCTATCCTGATATCTAGTCTCTTTACCCTGCCTTCATGTACATATCTACCTCAAATACTTATTATGATCTATCCTGATGCCTAGTCACTTTACCCTGCCTTCATGTACATATCTACCTCAAATACCTTATTATGATCTATCCTGATGCCTAGTCACTTTACCCTGCCTTCATGTACATATCTACCTCTAATACCTTATTATTATCTATCCTGATGCCTAGTCACTTTACCCTGCCTTCATGTACATATCTACCTCAAATACCTTATTATGATCTATCTCCTGATGCCTAGTCACTTTACCCTGCCTTCATGTACATATCTACCTCTAATACCTTATTATTATCTATCCTGATGTCTAGTCACTTTACCCTGCCTTCATGTACATATCTACCTCTAATACCTTGTACATCTGCACATTGGTCTGGTACCTGTACTTCCTGTATATAGCTCCACATTAGTCTGGTACCTGTACTTCCTGCTTCATTCTTGTGTTACTATTTGTATTATTATTGTTTAATTCTGCATCGATGGGAAGGGCTCGTAATTAGGCATTTCACGGTAAAGTCTACACCCGTTGTATTCGGCACCCGTGACAAACATTTGATTTGAAAATATTTTTTGTATGCTTTTCATGTTTAACCAAATAAAGGACTTGTGAAGACAGCTGTGTGTTAGTATGACATCATCAACAACGTTTCTGATGTCAGGGAATGCAAATTGGAATGACCCTGTTGATGGGCTATTTGCATGTCCTTCCTTTTAGCTTTTCATTAGGCTGAAGGAGATTTAAATGGTGGTTTCAATACATCACTCTAAACATGACATGTTGGTTTAGAGCTCACTGCTCTGTGGGTGCTCTCTGCTGGCTGTCTAGCATGGCAGGTAGGCAGGCAGACAGACAGGCAGGTATACACGTAGGCAGAAAGTTATAGGCAGAAAGGGAGGCAGGGGCAGACAGAGTAGGCAGAAGAGGTAGGCAGGTACAGAATGTTAGGAACTTGTTAATTTGGGAGATTTCCCTCATATCTGCTTTTGTTTTTCTGCTCTTTTGCACACCATTATTTGCATTAATCTACTTGCACATCCTCATCGACATATATAAATGCTAAATTGTAATTACTTCGTCACTATTGGCCTATTTATTGCCTGACCTCCTTACTTCATTTGCACACACTGTATACAGATTTTTCTATTGTGTTATTGACGTACGTTTGTTTACTCCATGTGTAACTCTGTTTTGTTGTTTTTGTCTCCCTACTTTGCTTTATCTTGGCCAGGTCGCAGTTGTAAATGAGAACTTGTTCTCAACTGGCCTACCTGTGTAAATAAAAGGTGAAATAAAATCAAATAAAAATAGCCTGCTGGAGCCAAGTATGCAATGCTTCCAATACTGTGGATGGAGTTAAACACTATTCACAGCTGCCCTCTAGGGGTTTTAAATGGTAGCGCTACCGATATACTGTCATTTCACATAGACTTTTCTCAGACCACATTTTTTTCTATCCACAAAGAATCAACACTTGATAATCAGACACTAGGTCTATTACCTAAGTGGTTCTTGAATGACCATCAGCCACATAATTGCATTCATTTCCTCATGAATCAAAACCGTGGGCTATGTAGGCTTTATAGAAACGTCATCCATTTTCATTTCTGAGAGGCCCGATTTTCTCCATGCACCCTTATTATTAATAATGTACAGTCCCTTACAACTAGAAACAACAGAAGAATGTAAAGACTGAAAATATAATTATCAGGGGCTTCCGTAAAAAGTGTCTACTCCCGCTCCTCCTCTCCGGCGTTCGATGTCGCCAGTCTACTATACCACTGTGTCCGGCAACCCTCATTACCACACCAGCGCCCCATCGTGAGGCACACCAGGCAACCCTCATTACCACACCAGTACCCCATCGTGAGGCACACCTGGCAACCCTCATTACACACCAGCGCCCCATCGTGAGGAACACCTGGCAACCCTCATTACCACTCCAGCGCCCCATCGTGAGGCACACCTGGCAACCCTCATTACCACACCAGCGCCCCATCGTGAGGCACCACTGGCAACCCTCATTATCACACCAGCGCCCCATCGTGAGGCACACCTGGCAACCCTCATTACCACACCAGCGCCCATCGTGAGCAAACCTGGCAACCCTCATTACCACACCAGTACCCCATCGTGAGGCACACCTGGCAACCCTCATTACCACACCAGCGCCCCATCGTGAGGCACACCTGGCAACCCTCATTACCACACCATCGCCCCATCGTGAGGCACACCTGGCAACCCTCATTACCACACCAGCGCCCCATCGTGAGGCGCACCTGGCAACCCTCATTACCACACCAGCGCCCATCGTGAGGCACCTGGCAACCCATTACCACACAGAACCCAATCGTGAGGCACACCTGGCAACCCTCATTACCACACCAGCGCCCCATCGTGAGGCACACCTGGCAACCCTCATTACCACACCAGCGCCCCATCGTGAGGCACACCTGGCAACCCCCATTACCACACCAGCGCCCCATCGTGAGAGGACACCTGGCAACCCTCATTACCACACCAGCGCCCCATCGTGAGCACACCTGGCAACCCTCATTACCACACCAGCGCCCCATCGTGAGCAGAACCTGGCAACCCTCATTACCACACCATCGCCCCATCGTGAGGCACACCTGGACTCCATCACCACACTGGACTCCATCACCACACTGATTACTCCCCTTTATCTAGAACTCCCTAACATTACGCTTCAGACAGTATTGGTTATGTTTCCTTGTTATGTTATGTCCATTTGCCATATATGATCATAGAAAGTCAGTTTCCGAACGCAAAAGTCAGTGAAGCATGTCCAAGTGGCATAAGACAAGTCTATATGGCTTTTATGCACACCTCTTGGAGGACCAATCAGGTGCTTTGGACATCAGGAAGCCATTTCCTGAAATACACACATAAACATATACAAACCCCAAACAACACAGAAACTGGGGAACGTAACAATGGCATATATAAGTATTGAAAGTACCAAATCAGGATGTTATGTCCATTTGCCATATATGATCATAGGAAGTCGGCTTCCAAAGCCGAAAGTCAGTGAAGCATGTCCAAATGGCATAAGAAATGTCCAAATGACAATTAAAAGTATTGAAGGTACCAAATCAGGATGTTATGTCATTTGCCATAAATGATCATAGGAAGTCAGCTTCCGAACCCAAAAGTAAGTGAACCATGTACAAATGGCATAAGAAATGTCCCCAATTTGTATTTTATTTTTTCACCTTTATTTAAACCAGGAAGGCTAGTTGAGAAAAATTCTCATTTACAACTGCGACCTGGCCAAGATAAAGCAAAGCAGTGCGATACAAACAACAACACAGTTACACATGGAATAAACAAACATACAGTCAATAATACAATAGAAAAAGTACAGTGTGTGCAAATGAGGTAGGATAATGGAGATAAGTCAATAAATAGGCCATAGTGGCAAAATAATTACAATATAGCAATTAAACACTGGAGTGATAGTACCAGAAGATGAGTGTGCAAGTAGAGATAATGGGGTATAAAGGAGTAAAATAAATAATAGTATGGGGAAGAGATAGTTGGATGGCTATTTACAGATGGGCTATGAACAGGTGCAGTGATCTGTGAGCTACTCTGACAGCTGGTGCTTAAAGCTAGTGAGGGAGATATGAGTCTCCAGCTTCAGTGTTTTTGCAGTACGTTCCAGTCATTGGCAGCAGAGAACTGGAGGAAAGGGCGCCGAACGAGAAATGCTTGGCTTGGAGGTGACCAGTGACATATACCTGCTGGAGCGCGTGCTACTGGTGGGTGCTGCTATGTGACCAGTGAGCTGAGATAAGGCGGCTTCACCTAGCAAAGACTTATAGATGACCTGGAGCCAGTGGGTTTGGCGACAAATATGAAGCGAGGGCCAGCCAACGAGAGCATACAGGTCGCAGTGGTGGGTAGTATATGGGGCTTTGGTGACAAAACTGATGGCACTGTGATAGACTGCATCCAATTTGTTGTTGTAGAGTGTGTAGGCTATTTTGTAAATGACATCGCCGAAGTTTTACGAGGGTATGTTTGGCTGCATGAGCGAAGGATGCTTTGTTGCAAAATAGGAAGCCAATTATAGATTTAATTTTGAACTGGAGATGTTTAATGTGAGTCTGGAAGGAGAATTTACAGTCTTACCAGACACCTAGGTATTTGTAGTTGTCACATATTCTAGGTCAGAACCGCCCAGAGTAGTGATGCTGGACGGCGGGGCAGGTGTGGAAGCGATCGGTTGAAGAGCATGCATTTAGTTTTACTTGCATTTAAGAGCAGTTGGAGGCCATGGAAGGAGAGTTGTATTTTATTTTTAACTTGCCAGGTGTGCCTCACGATGGGGCGCTGGTGTGGTAATGAGGGTTGCCAGGTGTGCCTCACGATGGGGTACTGGTGTGGTAATGAGGGTTGCCTGGTGTGCCTCACGATGGGGCGCTGGTGTGGTAATGAGGGTTGCCAGGACCAGTGGTTAGTAGACTGGCGACATCGAACGCCGGAGAGGAGGAGCGGGAGTAGACACTTTTTACGGAAGCCCCTGATAATTATATTTCAGTCTTTACATTCTTCTGTTGTTTCTAGTTGTAAGGGACTGTACATTATTTATAATAAGGGGTGCATGGAGAAAATCGGGCCTCTCAGAAATGAAAATGGATGACGTTTCTATAAAGCCTACATAGCCCACGGTTTTGATTCATGAGGAAATGAATGCAATTATGTGGCTGATGGTCATTCAAGAACCACTTAGGTAATAGACCTAGTGTCTGATTATCAAGTGTTGATTCTTTGTGGATAGAAAAAAATGTGGTCTGAGAAAAGTCTATGTGAAATGACAGTATATCGGTAGCGCTACCATTTAAAACCCCTAGAGGGCAGCTGTGAATAGTGTTTAACTCCATCCACAGTATTGGAAGCATTGCATACTTGGCTCCAGCAGGCTATTTTTATTTGATTTTATTTCACCTTTTATTTAACCAGGTAGGCCAGTTGAGAACAAGTTCTCATTTACAACTGCGACCTGGCCAAGATAAAGCAAAGTAGGGAGACAAAAACAACAAAACAGAGTTACACATGGAGTAAACAAACGTACAGTCAATAACACAATAGAAAAATCTGTATACAGTGTGTGCAAATGAAGTAAGGAGGTCAGGCAATAAATAGGCCAATAGTGACGAAGTAATTACAATTTAGCATTTATATATGTCGATGAGGATGTGCAAGTAGATTAATGCAAATAATGGTGTGCAAAAGAGCAGAAAAACAAAAGCAGATATGAGGGAATCTCCCAAATTACAAGTAGCTACCATTAACAGCCTACTCAATGTCCACCTGCTGCTTGCCATGCTAACCCTAACCTTGCCTGCCACCTGCCACCTGCCAACATGTCTGTCGGTCTGTCTGCCTGGCTCCTTTTCTGCCTATACCTCTCTGCCTACCTACATTTACATTTACATTTACTGCCTACCTCTCTGCCTATCTGTCTGCCTGCCTCCCTTTCTGCCTATAACTTTCTGCCTACGTGTATACCTGCCTGTCTGTCTGCCTGCCTACCTGCCATGCTAGACAGCCAGCAGAGAGCACCCACAGAGCAGTGAGCTCTAAACCAACATGTCATGTTTAGAGTGATGTATTGAAACCACCATTTAAATCTCCTTCAGCCTAATGAAAAGCTAAAAGGAAGGACATGCAAATAGCCCATCAACAGGGTCATTCACATTTGCATTCCCTGACATCAGAAACGTTGTTGATGATGTCATACTAACACACAGCTGTCTTCACAAGTCCTTTATTTGGTTAAACATGAAAAGCATACAAAAAATATTTTCAAATCAAATGTTTGTCACGTGTGCCGAATACAACGGGTGTAGACTTTACCGTGAAATGCCTAATTACGAGCCCTTCCCATCGATGCAGAATTAAACAATAATAATACAAATAGTAACACAAGAATGAAGCAGGAAGTACAGGTACCAGACTAATGTGGAGCTATATACAGGAAGTACAGGTACCAGACCAATGTGCAGATGTACAAGGTATTAGAGGTAGATATGTACATGAAGGCAGGGTAAAGTGACTAGACATCAGGATAGATAATAATAAGGTATTAGAGGTAGATATGTACATGAAGGCAGGGTAAAGTGACTAGGCACTCAGGAATAGATCATAATAAGGTATTTGAGGTAGATATGTACATGAAGGCAGGGTAAAGTGACTAGGCACAGGATAGATAATAATAAGGTATTAGAGGTAGATATGTACATGAAGCAGGGTAAAGTGACTAGGCATCAGGATAGATAATAATAAGGTATTAGAGGTAGATATGTACATGAAGGCAGGGTAAAGTGACTAGGCATCAGGATAGATCATAATAAGGTATTTGAGGTAGATATGTACATGAAGGCAGGGTAAAGTGACTAGGCATCAGGATAAGTCATAATAAGGTATTTGAGGTAGATATGTACATGAAGGCAGGGTAAAGAGACTAGATATCAGGATAAATAAATAATAAGGTATTTGAGGTAGGTATGTACACGAAGGCAGGGTAAAGTGACTAGATATCAGGATAGTAATAATAAGGTATTTGAGGTAGGTATGTACATGAAGGCAGGGTAAAAAGACTAGGCATCAGGATAGATAATAATAAGGTATTTGAGGTAGATATGTACATGAAGGCAGGGTAAAGAGACTAGGCATCAGGATAGATAATAAGAGAAAAATAAAAAAACAGAGTAGCAGCAGCATATGATTAGTGTGAAAGCGTGTGCGTGTGTATGTGTGTTGTGTTGGTGTCTAACGGAAGGAGAGTTGTATGGCATTGAAGCTCGTCTGGAGGTTAGTTATCACAGTGTCCAAAGAAGGGCCAAAGCATAGAGAATGGTGTCGTCTGCGTAGAGGTGGATCAGAGAATCACCAGCAGCAAGAGCGACATCATTGATGTATACAGAGAAAAGAGTCGGCCAGAGAATTGAACCCTGTGGTACTCCCTCAGAGCCTGCCAGAGGTCTGGACAACAGGTCCTCCGATTTGACACACTGAACTCTATCAGAGAAGTAGAAGGTGAACCAGGCGAGGCAGTCATTTGAGAAACCAAGGCTGTTGAGTCTGCCGATAAGAATGTGGTGATTGACAGAGTCGAAAGCTTTGGCCAGGTCGTTGAATACAGCTGCACAGTATTGTCTCTTATCGTTGGCAGTTATGATATCGTTTAGGACCTTGAGCGTGGCTGAGGTGCACCCATGACCAGCTCGGATCCCAGATTGCATAGCGGAGAAGGTACGGTGGGATTTAAAATGGTCGGTGATCTGTTTGTTAACTTGGCTTTCGAAGACCTTAGAAAGGCAGGGTAGGATAGATATAGGTCTGTAGCAGTTTGGGTATAGAGTGTCTCCTCCTTTGAAGAGGGGTATGACCGCGTCAGCTTTCCAATCTTTTGGGATCTCAGACGATACGAAAGAGAGGTTGAGCATGCTAGATCTTTTTAGAAATGCAGCAGATCTTTTTAGAAAGAGAGGGTCCAGATTGTCTAGCCGGCTGATTTGTAGGGGTCCAGATTTTGCAGCTTTTTCAGAACATCAGCTATCTGGATTTAGGTGAAGGAGAAATGGGGCAGTCTTGGGCAAGTTGCTGTGGGGGGTGCAGGGTTGCTGGGGTAGGGGTAGCCAGGTGGAAAGCATGGCCAGCTGTAGAGAAATGCTTATTGAAATTCTCAATTATCGTGGATGTATCAGTGGTGATAGTGTTTCCTAGCCCCAGTGCAGTGGGCAGCTGGGAGGAGGTGCTCTTATTCTCCATGGACTTTACAGTGTCCCAGAACTTTTTGGAGTTTGTGCTACAGGATGCACATTTCTGTTTGAAAAAGCTAGTGTATATTGGTTCCTAACATCCCTGAAAAGTTGCATATCGCGTGGGCTATTTGATGCTAATGCAGTATGCCACAGGATGTTTTGTGTTGGTCAAGGGCAGTCAGGTCTGGAGTGGGGCATGCTTATTTAAGATGGTGAGGAAAGCACTTTTAAAGAATAACCAGGTATCCTCTACTATACGGGATGAGGTCAATATCCTTCCAGGATACCCGGGCCAGGTCGATGAGAAAGGACTGCTCGCTGAAGTGTTTTAGGGAGCGTTTGACAGTGATGAGGGGTGTTCGTTTGACCGCAGACCCATTACGGACGCAGGCAATGAGGCAGTGATCGCTGAGATCCTGGTTTTAGACTGCACAGGTGTATTTGGAGGGCAGGTTGGTTAGGATGATATCTATGAGGGTGCCCATGTTTACGGATTTGGGGTTGTACCTGGTAAATTCATTGATAATTTGTGAGATTGAGGGAATCAAGCTTAGATTGTAGGACGGCCGGGGTGTTAAGCATGTCCCAGTTTAGGTCACCTAACAGCACGAGCTCTGAAGATAGATGGGGGGCAATCAATTCACATATGGTGTCCAGGGCACAGCTGGCGGCAGAAGGTGGACTATAGCAAGTGGCAACAGTGAGAGACTTGTTTCTGGAAAGTAGGATTTTTAAAAGTAGAAGCTCAAATTGTTTGGGCACAGACCTGGATAATAAGACAGAACACTACAGGCTATATCTGCAGTAGATTGCAACTCTGCCCCCTTTGGCAGTTCTATCTTATTGGAAGATGGAAATAGTTATTGATGGAAATTTCAGGGTTTTTGGTGGCCTTTCTAAGCCAGGATTCAGACACGGCTAGGACATCCGGGTTGGCAGAGTGTGCTAAAGCAGTGAATAAAACAAACTTAGGGAGGAGGCTTCTAATGTTAACATGCATGAAACCAAGGCTTTTATGGTTACAGAAGTCAACAAATGAGAGCGCCTGGGGAATGGGAGTGGAGCTAGACACTGCAGGGATTAACCTCTAMATCACCAGAGGAACAGAGGAGGAGTATTATAAGGGTACGGCTAAAGGCTATAAAACTGGTCGTCTAGTGCGTTCGGAAAAGAGAGTAAAAGGAGCAGGTTTCTGGGCGCGGTAGAATTGATTCAAGGCATAATGTACACACAAAGGTATGGTGACATGTTAATACAGTGGAGGTAAACCTAGGCATTGAGTGACAATGAGAGAGATATTGTCTCTAGAGACATCATTTAAACCAGGGGATGTCACCGCATGTGTGGGATTTGGAACAAATGGGTTAGCTAAGGCATATTTATCAGGGCTGGAGGCTCTACAGTGAAATAAGACAATAACTAACTAACCAGGACAGCAATGGACAAGGCATGTTGACATTCGGGAGAGACATGCGCAGCCGACTGATCATTGGGTTCAGTGAGTAGCTAGGTGAGCTGGAGGCACGGCGATTCAGACAGCTAGCGAGCCGGGGCTAGCAGGCTAGCAGAAGGGCCTTAGAGGGACGTTTTGACGTAGGAAGTCTGTTGTAGCCCACTTGTGCGGTTACATCGGCAGACCAGTCGTGATGGATCAGCAGGGCTCCGTGTAGTAGAAGTGTACAGGCCAATTGGCAAAATAGCAGTGGTGGGCCGTCAGGGCCAGCAAGGCCTTCTCTGCTGGCCTAAACATCATCAGAATATAATTTTTTTMAATATATTTTCCCAMAAATATGTATTAAATTATTCCCCAGAGTAAGAGTTATACTCTTMATTTCATAGCTTTCCTCTTGGTTGCACTGCTTCCAGCCYCAGGTTGAGATTTGGAGGGCTGGTCTTTATGTTAGATCTTTTATCCAATCATATTCAGCCATCATGTGTTGCCAGGGGTCTAAAATCTGCCCTCAGGCCTTCAGAATCAACAGTGCGGGCGCTTGTAGCTTATAGTGAATGGAAATGAAAATTTAGTGTCAACCAATCAGCTTTAGAGTTGGCTATTGTACGCCTGCTGGCTGGCTCCAGTGTTACACAGGAGCCAGCTAGCAGGCGTAGTGCGTGCACGTCTTTTGATTGGATTACCAATATTGAGAGGCAGGTCCTATGGGCAGGTCTATGCAGATCTAGGAAACTGAATTTGATAAACGAATTAATTCACGTACTACTAAGCTGTTTTTTCAACCCACAATGGCGGAAGGAGGAGAAGACATCGATTTGGTCGAGGATATAATTATAACGCCATTCTCAAGATGAACTTTTCAAGAAAAGTTAGACATTGTAAGGAGAGGTCGCCCGACGCTACAAAGCCTGTCACAGGCGGGAAAGGGGTTCCAACTACGAGCGCTATCAATGGCTCACAGGCTCCGAGAAGCACTGCAAACTGTACTGCTGGGAATGCCTATTATTTGCAAGTGATCGATTTGGTGTTTGGAGCCACACTGAGGAGCCGGATTACGTTGGTAGTGCAGTCGTAATGAATCTGCGGGGCTCCATATCGGCAGTAAGGGGTCGTGTCTGCTTCACTGGACCACATCCATGTTGATCCGTGTCACTGGTACTTTCTGTTTGACATTTTGTTTGTAAACAGGAAGCATTTCCCAATCATTATGAGACGTTCAATGGTCAATCTTTATTTACATTTACTGTATCATGTCCAAATTGAAATAGTAATATAATACAATATTAAAAAKATATGATTCATATAGGATACATTCAAATGTATTTTCTCAGGTTTTAGAGTGGCCAGGAGTGCAAAACCATTGTTTCTCTGCTGCAGTCCCCACTCCTAGTGAGGCCTGATGCTCTCCAGGGCGGCTTCACTCCACTGGACAACTAATATGTTGTTTAGCTATTACCCCATTTTGGAAAGATAGGGCATTAGATACAGGTGAAGTCGGAAGTTTACATASACCTTAGCCAAATACATTTAAACTCAGTTTTTCACAATTCCTGACATTTAATCCAAATAAAAATTCCCTGTCTTAGGTCAGTTAGGATCAACAATTCATTTTAAGAATGTGAAATGTCAGAATAATAGTAGAGAATGATTTATTTCAGCTTTTAATTTCTTTCATCACATTACCAGTGGGTCAGAAGTTTACATGCACTCAATTAGTATTTGGTAGCATTGCCTTTAAATTGTTTAACTTGGGTCAAACATTTCGCGTAGCCTTCCACAAGCTTCCCACAATAAGTTGGGTGAATTTTGGCCCATTCCTCCTGACAGTGCTGGTGTAACTGAGTCAGGTGTGTAGCCCTCCTTGCTCGCACACGCTCTTTCAGTTCTGCCCACAACATTTTCTATAGGATTTACGCCAGGGCTTTGTGATGGCCACTACAATACCTTGACTTTGTTGTCCTTGAGCTATTTTGCTACAACTTTGGAAGTATGCTTGGGGGCATTGTCCATTTGGAAGACCCATTTCCGACCAAGCTTTAACTTCCTGACTGATGTCTTGAGATGTTGCTTCAATATATCCACATCATTTTCCTGCCTCATGATGCCATCTACTTTGTGAAGTGCACCAGTCCCTCCTGCAGCAAAGCACCCCCACTACATGATGCTGCCACCTTGTGCTTCACGGTCGGGATGGTGTTCTTCGGCTTGCAAGCCTGCCCCCTTTTCCTCCAAACATAACGATGGTCATTATGGCCAAACAGTTCTATTTTTGTTTCATCAGACCAGAGGACATTTCTCTAAAAAGTACGATCTTTGTCCCCATGTGCAGTTGCAATCCGTAGTCTGTCTGTTTTATGGCGGTTTTGGAGCAGTGGTCGGACTCGTTTTACTGTGGATATAGATACTTTTGTACCTGTTTCCTCCAGCATCTTCACAAGGTCCTTTGCTGCTGTTTTAACCTTTCTAGCCCCGGCGTTCCGCTAGCGGAACTCCTCCCACATTCCACTGAAAAGGCAGAGCGCGAAATTCAAAAAATATTTTTGGGAAATATTTAACTTTCACACATTAACAAGTCCAATACAGCAAATGAAAGATACACATCTTGTGAATCCAGTCAACATGTCCGATTTTTAAAATGTTTTACAGCGAAAACACCACATATATTTATGTTAGCTCACCACCAAATACAAAAAAGGACAGACATTTTTCACAGCACAGGTAGCATGCACGAAACCAACCAAACTAACCAAGAACCAACCAAACTAACCAAGAAACAACTTCATCAGCATGACAACAGTCCTATAACATGTTACACAATAAATCTATGTTTTGTTCGAAAAATGTGCATATTTGAGGTATAAATCAGTTTTACATTGCTGCTACCATCACAGCTCGGTCAGAAATAGCACCGAAGCAGCCAGAGTAATTATAGAGACCACGTGAAATACCTAAATACTCATCATTAAAACATTTCTGAAAAATACATGGTGTACAGCAAATTAAAGACAAACATCTTGTGAATCCAGCCAATATTTCAGATTTTTTAAGTGTTTTACAGCGAAAACACAATATAGCATTATATTAGCTTACTACAATAGCCTACCACACACCGCATTCATTCATCAAGGCACGTTAGCGATAGCAATAGGCACGTTAGCGTTAGCGAATAAATCAGCAAAATATATTAATTTTCACTAACCTTCATAAACCTTCCTCAGATGAGAGTCCTATAACATCAGGTTATACATACACTTATGTTTTGTTCGAAAATGTGCATATTTAGAGCTGAAATCAGTGGTTATAATTGTGCTAACGTAGCATCTTTTTCCCAGAATGTGCGGTATATTTCTATAGACTCTCACCTATTCTGACCAAATAGCTATTCATAAACATTACAAAAAATACATGTTGTATAGGAAATGATAGATAACACTAGTTCTTAATGCAATCGCAGTGTTAGAATTCTAAAAATATCTTCATTACGACATAAGGCTTATGTTATGCGAGAGAGTGGCCAAAACCTGGGCGCAAAACTACTAGTACACAAGTTCGACAGATATATGAAATAGCATCACAAAATGGGCCTACTTTGGTGGATCTTCCATCAGAATGTTGTACAAGGGGTCCTTTGTCCAGAACAGTCGTTGTTTGGATTTAGAACATCGTTTTTCCCTCTTGAATTAGCAAGCACACTGGCCACGTGGCGCGAAGCTCTCCTTCCTGAACAAAGTCACACAACGCAACACGCCTAACGTCCCGAATAAATTTCAATAATCTAATAAAACTATATATTGAAAAAACATACTTTACGATATGATATTGTGACATGTATCAAATAAAATCAAGCCGGAGATAGTAGTCGCCTATAACGACAGCTTTTCAGAAGGCAATTCCAGGTCCATCTTCGCGCTTTCCAGAAAACAGGAAATGGATGACTCGTCGTGCCAAGAGGATTTATTCCACCTCAGACCAGGATAAAAACTTCATTTTTTCTCTCACTTCCTCTTGACATCTAGGGAAGGTGTATGACGTGCATGTATACTCATACGTATCATGCCCATTTATAGCAGGCCCTTGAACAGAGCATCGATTTCAGACTTTCCACTTCCTGGTCAGAAAGTGTGCTGCCAAATGAGTTCTATTTTACTCACAGACAAAATCTCAAACGGTTTTAGAAACTAGAGAGTTGTTTCTATCCAATAGTAATAATAATATGCATATTGTACGAGCAAGAATTGAGTACGAGGCCGTTTAAATTGGGCACGATTTTCCCCCAAAGTGAAAACAGCGCCCTCTGTCCTCAACAGGCTTAGATTGATTTGCACCAAACGCACCAAAGTACGTTCATCTCTAGGAGACAGAGCGCGTCTCCTTCCTGAGCGTACGACGGCTGCGTGGTCCCATGGTGTTTATACTTGCGTACTATTGTTTGTACAGATAAACGTGGTACCTTCAGGCATTTGGAAATTGCTCCCAAGATGAAACGCAGAACTTGTGGAGGTCTACAATTTTTTTCTGAGGTCTTGGCTGATTTCTTTTGATTTTCCCATGATGTCAAGCAGAGGCACTGAGTTTGAAGGTAGGCCTTGAAATACATCCACAGGTACACCTCCAATTGACTCAAATTCTGTCAATTAGCCTATCAGAAGCTTCTAAATCCATGACATTATTTTTCTGGAATTTTCCAAGCTGTTTAAAGACGCTGAGTTTACTTAGTGTATGTAAATGTCTGACCCACTGGAATTGTGGTACAGTGAATTATAAGTGAAATAATCTGCCTGTAAACAACTGTTGGAAAAACTACAAAGTCATGTACAAAGTAGATGTCCTAACCGACTTGAAAAAACTATAGTTTGTTTAACAAAAAAATTGTGGAGTGGTTGAAAATTGAGTTTTAATAACTCCAACCTAAGTGTATGTAAACTTCTGTCTTCAACTATATATATAACAATAGAACAATGGCCTGGAACTATATCTAGTCCTATACATTTTYGACTATAGTCCTTTCAAATACTTGTTATTTATAACAAAGAAATGGATTACGTGTCACCAGTTTTCTTAATCTTACGAACAAAAATATAAACGCAACATGAAAAGTGTTGGTCCCATTTTTCAAGAGCTGAAAAAAAATATAGCTGAAATTTTCCATATGCACAAAAAACTTATTACGCTACAATTTTGTGCACAAATTTGTTTACATTCTTGTTAGTGAATATTTCTCCTTTGCCAAGATAATCCATCCACCTGACAGGTTGTGGCATATCAATAAACTGATTAAACAGCACAAACAATAAAAGGCCACTCTAAAATGTGCAGTTTTGTCACACAATACAATGCCACAGCTGTCTCAAGTGTTGAGGGAGCGTGCAGTTGGCATTCCTGACTGCAGGAATTGAAACAGACCAAACAGACCAGGCCGGATTTGGGGTTTGAGACGTCAATGAGAGAAGAGAACAATTCTTCCTTAGTTGATAATTTTCTCAAAATCTAAAGGCACAACTTAGAACCGAGTCAATGTCTTAAATAGTTGAACATGTTATTACTTCAACCTCATGAAAGTGACAAACACGTTTTCATTGTTGTCAAAAACAGCTTTATATTGAAGCCTTTGATTTGACTGCCTGAACAATTCGGCTCGAGATGATCGCTAGACCGCTAGACCGCTGGACCGCTGGACCGCTAGACCGCT
>NW_019942674.1:155384-156828 GCF_002910315.2 Salvelinus sp. IW2-2015 | reverse complement strand
GGACCCGCTGACCGCCTAGACCGCTGGACCGCTAGACCGCTAGACCGCTGGCCCACCTGGACCGCTGCGACCGCTAGACCGCTGACCGCTAGCACCGCGGCAGAACCGCTAGGACCGCTGACCCTAGAACCTGGACCGCTGGACCGCTGGCCCACTGGACACGCTGGGACCGCTAGGACCGCTGGACCGCTAGACCGCTGCGAACCGCTGGGACCGCTGGACCACGCTGGACCGGCTGGACCGCTAGACCGCTGGACCGCTGGACCGCTGGAACCGCTCGGACCGCTGGACCGCTGGACCGCTCCGCTGAACCGCTGGGACCGCTAGACCGCTGGACCGCTGGACCGCTGGACCGCTGGACCGCTAGACCGCTAGTGTTTCTAGGCTTAGCTAGCCAATGTTGCCATGATATCGCCTACATGTCTGATGGGTGATTTCTATTGGAGAAGCAGTTTTAAACTTTCTTCATACTGTACTGTCTTTGTTAATAACAATGGGAGGCGGGAAGGCAGGCAGTCTGCTTATCGGTCTGCATTCCTGAGTGGGAGTTCGGCAAATTGCAAGATAAATCAACCAATCAAATGTATTTATAAAACCCTATTTACATCAGCTGATGTCAAAAAGTGCTGTACAGAAACCCAGCCTAAAACCCCAAACAGCAAGCAATGCAGATGTAGAAGCACGATGGCTAGGAAAAACTCCCTAGAAAGGCAGGAACATAGGAAAGAACCTAGAGAGGAACCAGGCTCTGAGGGGTGGCCAGTCCTCTTCTGGCTGTGCCGGGTGGAGATTATTACAGTACATGGCCAAGATGTTCAAACTTTCATAGATGACCAGCAGGGTCAAATAATAATAATCATAGTGGTTGTAGAGGGTGCAATAGGTCAGCACCTCAGATGGCTATTGGAAAAAGAACAAGGTGTTAACAGGAAACAGCTGGAGGTGCACTATCCAGAGTCAAACCTGATACCAATCAGAGAAGACAAACAATGAATTCAAAAGGACCAATAAGCTCGGAGTTCACCTCCACACTTATACAGTTAACCCACATTTTCCCATTCCTTAGACCAAAAATCTTCTGGCTGCCATAGCCCTAGTCGGTATTAAATAGAACGTTGCGGCCCCACACCCCTTGGGGGAAAACAACCCAAAGTTGCATTGGTAACCCCACTGGCTCACAGCAAAAATATGACCTTTTTCAAATGCAATTTTCTTGTTATCTGTTACAAATTACTCAATTACAAAACTATGTTTAAGGAAAGTACAACATTGCTTGCTCCCGAGCATTCTCACTACTACATAATATTCTAAGGCTCATGCCCCTTTATCGTTAGGGTTAACACTCATGTCCCTTTATCATTAGGGTTAACCCTCATGCCCCTTTATCGTTAGGGTTAACCCTCATGCCCCTTTATCGTTAGGGTTAACCCTCATGCCCCTTTAT